>NW_010561045.1:1213-2259 GCF_000687285.1 Phaethon lepturus | reverse complement strand
AGGAATGCAACAAGGAAGGCCAAGGCCCTCTTGGAACTAAATCTGGTGAAGGAAGTAAAAGAGAACAAGAAGGGCTTCCTCAAGTATATCAGTGGTAAAAGGAAAACTAGGGAAAATGTGTGACCTTTGGTGAATGAAGTAGGAGCCCTGGTGACATAGGAGGCAGAGAAGGCAGAGTTACTGAAAGCCTTTTTCACTTCAGTCTTTACTGCTAAGACTACACCTCAGGAATCCCAGGCCTTGGAGATAGGTATGCAAAAAAGCCTGGAGGGAGGAAGACTCTTCACTGGTCGACGAGGTTTGGGTTAGAAACCATTTGGCTGAAATGAACACTCTCAAATCCATGGGACCTGATGGGATGCACCCGTGAGTGCTGAGGGAGCTGGCTGATGTTGCAACAACTCTCGCCATCATTTTTGAAAAATCATGGGGAACAGGAGAGGTGCCTGAGGACTGGAGGAAAGCCAGTGTCACCCCAGTCTTCTTTTTGAAGAAGACCCCTTTTTGGGCAAGAAAGAAGATCCAATAAATTATAGACCGGTCAGCCTCACCTCCATCTCTGGGAAGGTGATGGAACAGCTCCTTCTGGAGGCCATCTCTAGGCACATGGATGAAAAGGCGGTTATCAGGAGTAGTCAGCATGGATTCACCAAGGGGAGATCATGCTTGACCAATCTGATAGCCTTCTATGATGGAGTGACTAGCTGGGTAGACGGAGAGCAGTGGATGTGGTTTATCTTGACTTCAGCAAGGCTTTTGACACTGTCTCCCATAACATCCTCATAGTGAAGCTTAGGAAGTATGGGTTGGATGAGTGGACTGTGAGATGAATTGTGATCTTGCTAAGCAACAGAGCTCAAAGGGTTGTGGCCAGCAGCGCAGAGTCCATTTGGAGGCCTGTAGCTAGTGGTGTTCCCCAGGGATCAGAACTGGGTCCAGTTTTGTTCAACATCTTCATCAATGACCTAGATGAAGGGTTGGAATGTACCCTCAGCAAGGTTGCTGATGATACAAAACTGGGAGGAGTGGCTGATACACCAGGAGGC
>NW_010561045.1:0-818 GCF_000687285.1 Phaethon lepturus | reverse complement strand
CTCATCTCGAGTACTGTTGTCCAGTTCTGGGTTCCTCAGTTCAAGCGAGACAAGAAACTTTTGGGGAGAGTCCAACAGAGGGCTACGAGAATGATTAAGGGACTGGAACATCTCTTGTATAAGGAAAGGCTGAGAGGAGGCTGTTTTAGTCTGGAGAAGAGAAAATGAGAAGAAGAGAAAAGGACTTCAGAGCGCTGGTGCAACTGATCGATGGAGTGGGAGCACAGGTAGTGTTTTCGTCAATCCCTTCAGTGATAGGGAAGAACGCTGAAAGGAATGGGAAAGTACACTTGATCAACACATGGCTCAGGGGCTGGTGCCACCGGTAGAATTTTGGGGTTTTTGACCATGGGGCAGTTTACACAGCACTGGGCCTCCTGGCAGCAGATGGAGTGCAACTGTCTCCAAGGGGGAAAAGGATTCTTGCTTACAAGCTGGCAGGCCCCATCAAGAGGGCTTTAAACTAGATTTGAAGGGGGAAGGGGATAAAACCAGGATCACTAGAGATGAGCCTAGGGGTGGCATGCTGGTGTTGGGGGTGAAATCAATAGCCCAGCTCAAGTGCATTTACACCAGTGCACTTTTTTTACGGGGGGAGATGAAAGCCATTGTCCAGCGTGACCGCTATGATGTAGTGGCCATCACAGAAACATGGTGGGACGCTTCTCATGAGTGGAGTGCTGCAATGGATGGCTATAAGCTCTTCTGAAGGGATAGGCAAGGAAGGAGAGGTGATGGGATAACTCTCTATGTTAGGGAGAGTTTTGATTGTATGGAACTCAATGATTGTGAAGACCAAGCTGAGTGCTTATGGGTAA
>NW_010561044.1:1512-2253 GCF_000687285.1 Phaethon lepturus | reverse complement strand
TTCTGCCCTCCTCTGGGAGTTGTGTGTTTTGCCTGTGGTGTTCTTGCATACTACAGTCATGTTGTGCACAGTCTCAGCCTGTGTGTGTTTGCTTGGGGTGGAGCTGGGGGTCCTGGCCTGAGGGTTACCACAAGGCTCTCCTTGGGCACTGCACAAGCTCTGCCCGCCTCCCGGAGCCAGGCTCCCAGCACATCCTGGCACCATATCCCTGCTGGACCATCCCCATTGCTCCTCCACCACAGGCAGGCTCAAGTCTTTCCAGCCACCACCCTGCCACTCTCAGCACCTGCAGCCAGCCACAGACCCTCTGCCACTTCTGCCCGGTATGGCCCACAAGGGCATGTGGCCTAGCAGGGGTGGGACCAGGGCACTCTGCTGCCGCCTCTGCATGGCAGAAGGAACCCTTGGGCAGTGGGAGTGATTCTGGGGCGGCGGCGGCACCAGGAGCAGCATGACAACACTCCACACCTTCAGCTGCGATGACATATTTTGCTTCAACAACATGTGAGCACCCATCCGCCTTTCTCTCTGCTCTTCTCCGTGCCCCCAAACCCCGTACTCACGCTCTGCAATGCCTGGCCCACAGGTGCATGCAAGGGGCTCCCACTCACTCTGGGCCCATGATGAGCACCGCTCTCCTCCACAGCAATCTGGATCCGCTGGTGGAGACCATATCCTTCCTGCTGCTGTTGGCCACTGCAAAGGAGGTGTGGGGCCTAGTGCAGGTGCCAACAGTCCTGG
>NW_010561044.1:0-423 GCF_000687285.1 Phaethon lepturus | reverse complement strand
GTTTCCAGGACAGCGAGTTAGTTTTGGGCTTCTAGCCTTTTGTTTCTCCATTATTTTTGTCAGATCCTGAATTCCATTCAAAGACTCATAAGGATCGCTTAAAATTTGCATTTGGAAGTCACGCCTCAAAGGATGAATTTGCAAAAAAAAATTTTTTTTTTACACTAGTCAAGAAACTACTGTAATACTTGAGCAAAATGACACTTCTGGCAGTTGCTGAATTGCTGAGTGATAACGTAGACATCCCCGTTTGAGCCTTCACCGCAATCATTGCAATGTTCGTTTGCAATCATTGCAATGTTCATTTATACGCTGCTTGGTTCCTTGGTAAAGATGTATAGCTCTGGGTGGTGCATTACTCCAAGCTTGCTAGTGCATTGATGGTCTGTACATTCACAGTAACTGGTAAAATGGCAGGCTCTG
>NW_010561043.1:0-3514 GCF_000687285.1 Phaethon lepturus | reverse complement strand
CGCGCCGCACCGCGGGCGCGGTGGGCTGAGCTCTGCAGAAACCTGAATGCCACCCCCGAAACGGCGAGCTGCTTTCGGATCAGCCCTCCTGCGGGGCTGAGCGAATGGGCGCATTTAGGAGCCCAAGTGATTTATATGCCCGTTTTGTAGCAAAGCTCTTTACGCTGGTTGTGGGAGGGTTTTGATGTCGGTTTTGCTTCCTTGCTTGCCCCGCAGCAGCTCTGTAGCTTGTGGCTTTGAAAGGCTCCGGGTGTTTGCGTCTCCAGTCGCCTGCTGTCGGGACACGACTCGTAGGCATTTCGTGGTGGGCACTGACCACAGCCCGGCTGCCAGGTAGCGTCCCCCCACCAACAGACAGACAGCAGCAGCGACTGACAGACAGGCTTCCCAAGCCACGCACTGCTCATCTCTGCCAACTCCTTCCTACAGCTTTGGGTCACGTCTTTGACCGAAACGTGGGCTTGGAGCAGTACGATTTCCTACTACATGTTTTTCTGCAATGCCAGTTTTAAAAAAAGCGTCGTATGCCCTTGATCATAATTGAAAGATTTTACTTTATTTTTCTTTTCACAAATTTATAAGTAACTAAACTACTGTAATTATAGGAAACCTCAGGCAATATGAAAACAGCACAGGAACTCTAACTTCAAAATGTGTTCAAGTTCTCAGGCAGTGCAAGCAAGTTCAAGCTCTCTGGCGTTACACTAATTATACTGTTCAAATACAGTATGAAGACTCTGCGGTGTACTTTATTATCTCCTAAACATCGTCAAGCATGCTTGCTTTGTATATATCACGTACATATTATTTAATGACTTTTGAAAAAAAAAAATGAAAGAAACAACCAGGAAAACCTTCTCCCTGAGACTGTTATAAAGTGTTTTCTATTTTTCCCCAACATGTCTTTACATTCTCAAAATGCAGCTGTCAAACCACCGCATTTCATATTTTACATTCACTGGTCCTTCTTCATCTCTGTATTACTTTTGCTGATTCTACTGTTTTTTCACCCGGAGCGAATTCCGAAGCTGCCTGCAGCCCCTGACGCGCTGCCTGCAGCAGGAGCGACCGTGCCCACCGACCCTCCGTCCCCGGCGCCGGGATAAGCCGCAGCCCCAGGGCTCCTGCCCGGGGCGGGAGGAAGCACAGGCAGGGGCACCTCTGGGGTGGGGTAGGAGAGGCCAGGGACCGCGTCTCACCGAAAACTCCTTGGGGCACCTTTCATCCCCTCCCCGGACTCCGTTTTCAGTCGTATTGCTGCTTTTGGAGAAAGCCTCTGTTAGAACAAGACAAAGAAAGAAGCAACTGAGGCAGTTCTTCTCTTTGTTGTCTCCTGCATTTTAAGGTACCGTACTCCAGAAGTGAAGCCAAGGCTGAACTTTTGTCATGGAAGCAATCCCCAATGACAAACACTCTGTTTACAGACAGAATAATCAACTTTGCTTGCTGTAAGGAGTGCTGGAAGTCATTTCTGAGCCTTCTGTTGGAAAAAAAAAATTCCTTTATGCCGTTTTCCCAGCATCCACATGCATCCTTTGAAAAACCAGATGGAAATAAAATGAAATAAAAATCTTTAATGAAATAAGGTCCATTGCACCAGATTTTGGTTTCTGAAAAACAAAACACAAAAGCATGATTGCAAAAAGAGTTCAGATTCTGGTGAAACATCCTCTTTCAAGATTTTGGAAAGAAGTGTTTCAATCTTTTGTTTTCAAATCGCTTCTTGTTTAATTTAAAAATATTGCAGAATATAGTAGGCAGTAAAAATGATAACTCTCAAAATATTTTTGAACAAGAAACTATTTAATAATGGAAAATCACATCTTTGTGAGATTTGTCACCATCTTATTCTCCAGGTTTTATTATCTGTTCAAATGAAGGCAAATTTGACATGTATGGATTATTTGGGTAGTAAAATTTTTAGTATTTATATTTCTAACAACCCCTATAGCCAGCCAGAGCTATATCCTGTACTGTGCCTACTTGTTCTATCAGGTTTTAACCTTTTTTTATATTTTTCACTTGAACCAATATGTACACATTACAAAAATAAGATGAGACAGAAGTATTCTAGAAATTCCCTTGTCCAAGAAAGGAAAAATTTCTCTTTTTCTACTGATATAGGGGGAAAAAACTTCCCTTTTTGCAAGATGCGTGCCAAGAAAAAGCATCTATCGTTTCTTTCAATTTTTCACACCCATTTCTAAGCAAAGGTGACTTCAGCTCTTTATTGCTTCTTTCATTTCAAGGAGCACTTTCTGCAGACTCGCTCTTGGGTTCTTTTACCCCCATTGATTTGCCATTATTTGGCTTGAACTGCTTCTTGTTATCTGAGGTCGGTGGTGAGTTTTGCTTAAAAATTTATATTACTATATAGCTTTTGCTCCTTTCTGGTTTATATACAGTTCCATCTGTGTTGTTGGAAGTGTTTCCTTCTTGCTCTTTTTACTCTATTTCTGTATTACTATTGGGTTTTTTGTCTTCCTTGCTTTCTTTGTCTTTCTGTCTTTCCATCTCTGATATTCTTTTTCTTTTTCTTTTTCTTTTTCTCTTCTTCTTCTTCTTCTTCTTCTTCTTCTTCTTCTTCTTCTTCTTCTTCTTCTTCTTCTTCTTCTTCTTCTTCTTCTTCTTCTTCTTCTTCTTCTTCTTCTTCTTCTTCTTCTTCTTCTTCTTCTTCTTCTTCTTCTTCTTCTTCTTCTTCTTCTTCTTCTTCTTCTTCTTCTTCTTCTTCTTCTTCTTCTTCTTCTTCTTCTTCTTTTTCCCTTTCCTCTGTATTCTTCCTTCCTCACTTCCACCTTTTAAAGGTGAAGCCATGCTCTTTCCCCACAGCAGCAAGCTCTTGTCCACACGGACCTGTGCCCTCCGCGCCTGCCGTGCAGCACCCCGTCAGGACCCTGGTCCCAGCGCGGGTGCTGCGGTGAGCTGGGCAGGGCGGCTGGATCTGGGAGATGGCGGGAGTCCCTGCTCTAAACAAAGGGAGGCTAAAGCCTCATTTACCTTGTACAATCAACAGAATTGCTTTGGGGTTATTTTGTTATAACTAAGGCTGTAATTGTGTTTAAACTTTCGGTTTATCCTTTTTGTATCTACTTCACATGCTTAGGCTTGCGATCGCTTGGAAAGCTTAATAGCACATATGAATCACCTTGTTTCATCAGGTCCCAGAATAGCATTTGAGCAATTAAACTTGGATTGAACCTGACTCCTTTCTCTTGCCTATGGCAAGCTAAACCACAGATGCCAAACAAATTTGCATTAATGAGTTATTTTCTTGTGAGGAGGAAAATATAACCTTTCTTGGTTGTTGCTATGCACATGTATGTTTTGAGAAAGCAACAGCTTACATTGCCTAATTATGCCAAAATAATACAGTGAGGAGGGGCACATGCCAATTAACTTTATTTAATGCCAGTTGTCAATTAGCAGTGGAAGGACTGGTGCTGCAGATAGGCTTGAGTGCCATGAGATGCCTCCGGCCGCAGCTCTGCAGGACGGAGCGGCTGTCGGTCGCCCA
>NW_010561042.1:13069-13520 GCF_000687285.1 Phaethon lepturus | reverse complement strand
CTTAGTTGCCGGCTGGGGCTAACCCACGACATGCCTTTGTTGCTGTAAAGACCACCTTACAACTCCATGCTTAGTGAAGTAAGCTGAGCAACTAAGAGAAGATAAACCTGAGATCTGTCAAATTATTAATGTTTATGCATATAATCCAGAGCCTCATAAAGTAAATCAGGTCTTGTGTGTGTTTTATATACCACAGTTTTGATGAAACAGACTTCTATCTTGGCCTGGTTGCACGAAGAGGCATTCCTACTTCCTTGAGCACCTTTGCATTACTCTGCAAGGAAAGAATTGTAACCAAGGTGATGGGGAAATCAAACAATAATTAGAATTAGAAAATAGGATAGTAATAAAAAACGTAACTATAGGAATAGGTCACGCATTAGTGTTATGCACCAGCAATGCTACTCAAGAGCCCATTTAACCCTTCCCATCTTGATTTAATTATCAAGGA
>NW_010561042.1:7273-12836 GCF_000687285.1 Phaethon lepturus | reverse complement strand
CACCAGGAGAGCTTGGTGTGCTGATTCTAGGAGGAACTGTAAGGAGGGGGGGAGCGGAGACACCGCGGCCAGGCTCTGTGAGATATAGAGAACTCGAAGGTACAGTGAAACTGATAAGCTGCAGATTCACTGCTCTGAGCCAACAGTCTGTCATGTTTTTGACAAAGCACTATACTTGGAGTGAACTTTGTAGGAAAGGTAATTCCGGCAGGGGGAGGTCGCGACCATCGACTCAGAGACCACCCACTCAAGAAAGCCTCCGACTCAAAAGATTAAGGAAGAAAAATCCCAAGAAATTATAGTGAGCATGCGTGGTCATTTACATGGTAGGCGAGGAATACTTCACCAATCATTGTATGGATACTTGATTAATATGTATTAATTTTGTAATCATATGCCTATAAATGTTTAATTTTTGAACTGATCGGGGAACACGATTTTGGGAGGAGCTATGCCCCGTGTTCCCGGCGCTGTGAATACAGAATGCCTGCCTTTTAACACTACATTGGTGTTACGAGGTTTATTCCCGATTTCGGTGACAGAATGATTTACAGTTCAATAGAAACAAAGCTCTAAGTCTGCTCAGCATCTGAACAAGTCTGGAGTCAAAAAGAGTTAATAGTTTTAATGAGACACAGAACTGGCTGCTTGATAAATGTTTAAGCGGGGCACCTGGCAAAATCTATCAGAAAACGGCCACCAAACTATTCTCTCCAAAGCTCCCTGCTCTGCAAGAATGAAAAGCACACAGTGGGAGAGAGGGAGAACAGAAGCCTTCACCCTAAGGCAAGATTAGCAAAAACATTGCAAGCTGAATGACTATTAAGTGAATGAAGGCCTCCACATACCTTGCAAAGATGCTCCAAACAGAAATCAACAGAGACCATTAAGACTTTCCAAGGACACACTCATATTTAATAACAATGCAGCCCAAGATATTACGTTTGGATACTGTAGTGAGACATCCATCTAATCCATAGGCCAGATCAATTAAACCAGAGTTCTGTAAGGTCCTCCCTCATCACCCACTCCTACCTCAACGTCATGCCCTGGTATATGGTGTATGGCTAGACCAGTTTCGGAGCCCGGGGGCTAGATTCAGGGAGCTATGAATCGACTCAGCTTCTTCTCACTTTGACAGACCCTGATCTATGCAGAGATGACTTGGGAGGAGCTGCAGAAACAACTCAGCCCGGGGTTGCCTGAACACTGCATCCTGGTGAGAACTGAAACCTGAATGGAGCCTTGAATAATCCCTTAAACAAATTCCCTGAGCACCATTACACCACTTTTCAGTTACTTGGTGTGGTGATGGACCATCACACCACCAGAGGTAAACATATAATCCACTCAGGTGAGTCCTGCCCCCGCCCATCAAACCAAGAAATGAAAGCTGTAAGATTTGGGCGGGAAGCGGGGTGGCAGCAGGGTTCCCTGGCCTGCCGCAGCACACGCCACCGCTGAGCAGGGAGAAGCTAGCTGTGGTTCGGCTGCAGCGAGAAGTTGCACAAAGAAGGAAGGAGCAATGGATGCTGTGCAAGGTAACTTCCCAGGGACTGAGAGGCCTTGCCTGAGAGAGGGTAAGTGATTATCAACATACGTATGGTATTTGGCATGCTTTAAGATTGTGAGTAGTGCACTCTTTTTAAGGTATTAATATCTAGTGCGCCTGTGGTTTACAATTGCAATAGTGCATTCCTCCGTTGTATCCATAAAAACCCGCATTAATGGTGTATTGGACCTGTGAGTGAAGTTCAAATATATTGTTACTGGACGTGTGAGTGAAGTTCAAATAAATTGTTAATTTGAACCTTACAGTGAAGTCTAATTTGAACCTTACAGTGAAGTCTCTTTCTCACCGTCACACCTGATACTGAGGGATACTCAAGAGCTTGTTGCAAAGGGAGATGAAGCAAATTTTACTGCAAAGCTTTCTCTGTTTCTCATGGTAACAAAAAAGTATTAAATAGTGAAAAAGGTTATTTCAAACAAATTTAAGGTGTTATATATGTGACATGCAGAAACAAACTTCACAACTCCAAAAAGTTATAAAGCAGGTATGTTTATTACAGTGCCCGCTGCAAGGGGGATCGCTCCTCCTAACTTGCACACCATTTCGGCAAGCAGGCAAATATTTATTACACAAAAGTATACATATTCACATGATCACACAATACAAACATACATATGAAGTGAGGCGGAGTAGTTCAAAAGGTTTGCGTCAGTAGTTTATGTTATCAATGATCTGTCTCTGGTGGTCGTTCACTTCAGGGGTCTTATCTTCCTTTTGTCTTTTAGATGAACTTTAGTCATTTACCCATGCTCTCTTCTTACTTGATGATTTCAACAGTTGTTAACAAGTTCTAGCCGGTTCTGTGATAAGTTCCCGTTACCACTTCCTTTGTTTAGCAAGTCAGTCCTTGACAAATATCAATATCTAAGTGTTTAAAAGCAGATAGGTATGTCTCTATATTAATCCTCCCCTTTTCTTTCCCCTAAGCAAATTCTTTTGCTTTAAAAAGTGGTTCGTTATGTTTCATCATTATTTTTAGGGCCCATACTGGTCCAATAAGTTCCTTTAGCTTACACCAAAGGATAAGATTTACTATTGTTAATGTTGTTGTAAC
The DNA here is from genome assembly GCF_000687285.1 of Phaethon lepturus. Taxonomy (NCBI): domain Eukaryota; kingdom Metazoa; phylum Chordata; class Aves; order Phaethontiformes; family Phaethontidae; genus Phaethon; species Phaethon lepturus. The sequence goes on along the minus strand of NW_010561042.1, from coordinate 10,209 downwards.
TATTAGTAATACCAATATAGGTTGGGTCATTATGTTTAAGATTTTAGCAGCTGACGGGGAATAACCCCTAAACACATCCCACCAATTGTGTTCTCCGTCTGACTTCACTCATTCCACTATTTGGTGCATTTCCTCCGAATTTGGATCTGGAGAGGAGGCAGGTTACTTACATTAAGGAGTCTACAACCTATCTGAACCTCCTTTCCTTTCTCAATCGTCCAGGTATGGGCCAAACCTATTTTTTTCCACCCAATTGGTTGCAATGTCATGTTGTTATTATATTTTATCACAGTTGCCAAATTCAACCCTTTAGACCCTTTCCCAAGCTTCCCGTATACCCAAAATAAGCATCTGTCCAAGGCCAATCCCAAGCACTTACTAAGTTACAGTTTAGCAGAGTGATAAAAATCCGTATCATCGCTTTTGAATGTAGGTGTCAATTCCCATTGTGGCTTAGGGGCTTTCTTCACTCAGTTGTGCAAGTCAAACCACCACGTTTCCATGATTGCAATTGTATCATAATTTTCCAGCGGCACAATGGCTTCCAACTCCTACTCTTCGTTGTCTGTGCTGAATGCATTGGTGTGCATGCACTTCAGCTGGGCTATTGATCCTGCCACCTTTTTTTGGGGACAAGCCCTAATTTGTATGTGACTGTTCGCGGGTGCTTCCGTTGTTTCTAATGCATCAACCACTCCTGGGTTTTTGCTGCTGTGTGGATCTCCATGCCCTACCCCACTGCGATGGCTAAGATGCTGCACGCATTAGTATAATGCGCTCCAGTGTACTTGGCACCTCATGGAGCAGACTGAAGGACTTCACTAGCACACTGTCCCTCAAACGTTGGCATGCTGTCCCATGGCTTATCACTAATAAGCCAAGTTTTATCCCTTTCCCCCTTCATATCTAGTTTAAAGCTCTTTCAAAGAGCCCTGCCAACTCTTGTGGAAAGATCCTTTCTCCCCTTTGAGAAAGGCATACCCCATTTGTTGCCATCAGGCCTGATGTTATGCAGACTGATTTGTGATCAAAAAGCCTAAAATTCTGCCAGTAACACCAGTCATGGAACCAGATATTGATCAGCTGGCTCCTCCTGTTTCTTCCCTCATCACTGTCTGCAGCTGGAAAGATCAAGGAAAAAAATACTTCTGCTCCTAATTCCTTAACTAGTCGTCCCAAGGCCCTAAATCCTCTTTTGATCACCCTTGGATTTCTTATTGCAACTTCATCACTGCCTACATGATAAAGCAATAATGGATAATAATCCGAGGGCTGTACCAGGGTAGGAAGTTTTCTTATAACATCTTTAACCAGGTCTAACCCTTCTCCAGCAAGACACAAATCCACCTCCTGTACCTACAAACGCAGTTTCAGACATTCAAGTCTTCTACACATGCTACACACAAAATTCCTGAGGAGAGACTTCAGGCAAAACCTGCTTAAGAATTAGACTTCATCCAGATGTTAAAAAACACAGATATAAGGTACCACATGCAAGAAAGTCACAGTACTTACTGAACAGGCAGTGACTCTGGAAAAATCTGAAGGTTGTTGGTTGTTCTTTGGTTTTGTTTTTTCTTTAACATAGAATCTTTAGGTTGGAAAGGACCTTTAAAAGTTATCTAGGCCAACCCCCCTGCAGTGAGCAGGGACATCTTCAACTACATCAGGTTGCTCAGAGCCCTGTCCAACCTGTCCTTGAATGTTTACAGGGATGGAGCATCTATCACCTCTCTGGGCAAATTGTGCCATCCTCATTTTGAAAAATTTCTTCCTTATAGCTAGTCGAAATCAACCCTCTTTTAGTATAAAACCATTACTCCTTGTCCTATTGCTACAGGCCTTGCTAAAACCTCTGTCCCCATCTTTCTTATAAGCCCCCTTTAAGTACTGGAAGGCCACAGTAAGGTCTCCCTGGAGCCTTCTCTCCCTCCGGGCTGAACAACCCCAACTCTTCAAACAGCCTTTCTTCATAGGAGAAATGTTCCATCCCTCTGATCATTTTTGTGGCCCTCCTCTGGACCTGCTCCACTACATCCACGTCTTTCCTGTGCTGAGGGCTCCAGAGCTGGACAGAGTACTCCAGATGGGGTCTCACCAGAGCAGAGGGGCAGAACCACCTCCCTCAATCTGCTGGCCATACTACTTTTGATGCAGCCCAGGACAGAATGTTCCTGTCCTTCTATGGCCAGATTTTGATTTTATCTAGTTTTACTCAGAGTAAAATCCCCAAGTCCATTTCCCTCCCCAGACTTTTATTGTGACTGGATTGTACTTTCACACAAGGTCTTGTATCACCACACAATCATGCAGAACCTACCTCAACACTGCTGAAGACCCAGGGTGCTACTAAAATTCTCAGACCCACCCTGTCTTCCCTAATTACTACTCCAAGCACAGATAGCCACAATACATGTCTTGGAAAGGTTACAGTCAGCATTTGGGGACATAACAGGGAAATCCACTTGGAAAGGCAGGGAACATTAATTGCAAGTATGTTATGCAAGTATTTAACAACTGAATAGCCAGCCAGTGGAACAGGCACACTGAAGGAATGTCTCCACAATGTTTTTTATGACATTAGATTTTGCTACCAAGCATTTCTTTTCAGAAATCAGGGAAGCAGATAAGATGCCACAGTGTACCTATCTAGTGACATATCTGTAAGTCTGCATAAAGCACAGTAAGTGAGGCAGACTACTGAGATTGCACTCTGAAGCAGCTGAAGAAACACCTTGCTATTCATGCTTCTCAGCTTTATCTCCAGCATAGGTCTGCATGCCCCATTTCATGCCTAGGCATCATGAGAAAACATTCAGATGCTCTCCTTATGCACCATCTCAGTCTCTTGGAAAAAACAGGGAAGGATGTCTCAAGAAAAACACAGCGCTGATGATTTACTGATGATTTCACCAAGCACTGGAGAATAAATAGGA
>NW_010561042.1:0-7242 GCF_000687285.1 Phaethon lepturus | reverse complement strand
ATGATACTAGGCCAGTGGTCTATCCCTGGGAAGCCTGCAAAGGAATTAACTGATCTGTGAAAGTCAGCTATTAGAAGTTCACAGGTAGATAACTGCACAGCATACATGACATTTCTAAAGGGGTCTTGCAATGCCATCCAAAAGCTTTTAGAGTTTAAACTTGAATGGATTAAATAACCTTCCAATCACCAACTGAAAATGTCCCAGCTTCCCTTTCCAGAGGCTTACAACAAATGTGAAGCATGTGAGTTTATTTCAGAAACCAAGCACCACCACCATCACCTATTGAAAAATGGCCTATGCCAAAAGGTGGAAGTAGAGAGAGTTAATAAGAGAAAAATATAAGTAATCATTGTAAAATTTTGATTCAATAGCCTCATTTCAAGTTACATAACAGGCTAGTTCCTTTTTATATGCATTGCAAGTCTTTTGGGATGAAACAAAACTGAACGGTATGTAACAAATGCTAATGACTGCTCAGTCCATCAGACAGCACTAGGCATGAACCAAAGCAGGATTTCTTCACATTTCTCTCCATATGCCCTGCTTTTGTGCCAAAGTCAACACAGCTCAAGAACACCAGCAAGGAGTGTATATGCAAAAGACACTTTGCTTCTTCCATGCATATTGGGGGTGTGGAAGGCATGGTGATGGCAAATGGCCTGGGGAAGATCTCAGTGATGCTGCTGGAGCCAACTTCTTGGAAGCAAGAACACACGGGAGTGTTACAAAACTAAATACAGTAATCCCTCTAAAGCCTGATGTACTTCAGCCTGCTTCTGCGGAACAGAAGCACCACAAGACATTTTACCATAACATATTCCTATTTCATGTCAGAGGAGAAAATGAGAGGGAAGGCATATAGATTCCATGCACAACAGAGAAATAAAGAGGAATTCAACATGAAAACAAGACAGTTCAGCATTAGATGATTTCCAAAAGGAAAGCCAAGATCATTCAGGAAAGCATTTCTTGAATGTGGTTAGGCAAGAAGGTCACTGTTCATAAATCACTCTAGAAATGAATCTACTACTAATTAATTCTGAAGCTACCCAGAACTTGACCATAGTTAAGCATTGTTAATTAGTAGGAATAGTAGCTAAAAAATTCTACCTCCTGTTTCTCAGGTGGACAACCCAAGAAGAAAAGTTCCCCCCACCCCCACTGGCTTATATAGCAAACAGGAAAGTAAAGCCTCTTTAAGTGCACAAACATTAACACTTTAACTCCCATCACCTTAGTGGAGAAAAAAATGCCACTTATAATTATTAATTTATTATTTGTTCTACTGCCCCCAAGAGACTCCCCCAGAGGCTTTAAAGACATTCAGATAGATGCTGCTGAGTATGTATGCATCTCTCCTTTCCCCTCCACCCCCCAAAGGCAAGTGTTGAAGGCACTGAAATGTCTGTAACTGTCGTCCAGCAGTCCCACAAACATCACAGACAAGAAAACAGCTTATTGCCTGACAGATTGCCAGAGCTTGTCCAACAAAACCACCTCTAGTAAAGCCAGGCTGTCCAGAACACCAGTGTGATAAATGACTTAGTCCCAAACAGGATTCCAATTTAAGTTTACAATTTATTAAGCGAATAGAGGCAAGCAAACAGCGCTGGGTGCACCAGGAGTCTCCGCTCCACCAAGACGCACGTGGTACAATTCCTGTTCTTGGTTTATATCCTGTCTGCTAATACATATTCATGAATAGGCGTGTCTTCTTCAGCGCATGCCCTCTTCTCCTTCTGGAGTCTTCTCGAATCTTCCTCAGCGTGCCCCCAGGATGACCCCAAACTTCATGCATGCACTTTACAAGTTTCTCTTTACACAATACTATGCTGGTTTGAGCTGATATACCAGCAAAGTAGTTTAACTTTCTCCTGTAAAATACCCCTTTTTATGGTGCAGAAGAAATCCATAAAAGTACAGAAGGTTACACTTCATCACACGAATCAGATGCACATATTTCACACCAGGAAACAGCACTGTTTATCTTCACACAAGTGAAGTTCAGTAAGTTTGTAGACAACATCAAGTTTGGCAGGAGTGTTGATCTGCTTGAGGGTAGAAAGGCTCTACAGAGGCACCTGGACAGGCTGGATCGATGGGCTGAGTGAGATTCCACAAGGCTAAGTGCCATGTCCTTCACTGGGCTCTTAACAATCCTATGCAACACTACAGGCTTGGGGGAGTGTGGCCGGAAAGCTGCCTGGCAGAGAAGGACCTGGGGGTGCTAGTTGACAGCCGGCTGAATATGAGCCAGCAGTGTGCCCAGGTGGCCAAGAAGGCCAATAGCATCCTGCCTTGTACCAGAAATAGTGTGGCTAGCAGGACTAGGGAATTGATTGTCCCCCTGTACTCAGTACTGGTGAGGCCACACCTCAAATACTGTGTTCCGTTTTGGGCCCCTCACTACAGGAAGGACATTGACTTGCTGGAGCGTGTCCGAAAGAGAGCAACGGAGCTGGTGAAGGGTCTGGAGAACAAGTCTTATGAGGAGGGGCTGAGGGAACTGGGGTTGTTTAGTCTGGAGAAGAAGAGGCTGAGGGAGACCTTATTGCTGTCTACCATTACGAGGAAGGAGGTTGTAGCAAGTTAAGTGTCAGTCCCTTTTCCCAAGTAACTAGCAACAAAACGAGAGAGGAAATGGCCTCAAGTTGGTCCAGGGGAGGTTTAGATTGGATATCTGAAAAAATTTCTTCACCGAAAGAGTTATCAAGCATTGGAACAGGCTGCCCAACAAAGTGGTTGATTCACCATCCCTGAAGGTATTTAAAAGACATGTAGATGTGTCGCTTTGGGACACGGTTCAGTAGTGGACTTGGTAGCATTAGGTCTACAGTTGGATTCAATGATCTGAAGGGTCTTTTCCAACCCAAATGATTCGATGATTCTACGATGTCCTTCAACAAAAGTGTAGTATGTACTAATTCTAAGAAATAAAGACAAATTCATCTTTACCTTAGGCAGGATGTCCATAAAGACAAAAAATCTGATCATACATGACCAGTTATCTGATGTTCTTACTTAAGACAACTAAATGGTAACTGGAAGACAAATGTTTTAGTACTACTTAAAGGAGACTAAGTACACTCTGTTCAGTCTGCAATGATTTCCTGCAAAAATACAAACCAGGCGGCAAATGATATTTAAATGTTTTGACTCTGGGAAAAAGAATACTTACACCCAATGTTCCATTTACCCTGCTAATACTACAAATCCCCAGGTTCAAAGCTTTATGCCCAGTAAATCCATCAGAATAAGAACTTTGTGGTTTTTTCTGTCTCTGTTCTCCCATTCACTCTCTCACCCTCAAGCTATCCACTACAAAACACCTACAAGGAGGATAACCTCCATTTCCAATTACTGCAAATATGAAGGAAAGTTTTCCATAGGCAAGCCCAGGCATCTCTGCCTCATTTGCTATTCAGGGACAACTACACTAGTGACATCCAGAACACCTGTCACAGCAATGAAAGCCAATAAAGACTTTGTATCCCTTCAAATAAAGCACACAAATAAAAACTTCTATTTAATGCATTCTACAATACCCTTCCTACTCGCTCCCTCTACAGCCCCTTGTAATACCCATTTATCCTGAGGAAATCCCAAACCAGCTCCCATGACAGGGGAGATCTTTATCTATAACTGGAGAAATCAGACATAAAGATGCCAGTGACCTACCCAAAACACATACAGGAAGTCCATCAGAAAGGAAAAGAAAGAAGAGATTGAACTTGGTTTCCCAGCTGCTTGGTGATGATTCTTCATTCTCCATCTGGAAGGCTCTACAATCCCATACCAAGGGGCATAAGCACATCAGACAAGCTAAAAAAATCCCTGGAATATCAAATTTCAGCTAGACCAAAGAACATAAAATAGCTTTGTTCACTGAGAAGAAGCAGATGTTGCTACTATGGGCATCAAAAATAAGCAAAACACCAACAAATTGCCAAGAGCATTTATTTTGTGAATAAATACGCAACTCCCACAGCAGGACGTACCATTCCAATTAAGGAATTAAAGGAAGAGTTTTCATGCTTTTCTTACTTTCCTGCCAGATAGGCCACAGGGAGCAGGGGGAGAGGGCGGGGGGGGGGCACAGGGAAACATCCTTTTATTCTTCACATTCTTTTTTTAAAGTCTCCTTCTGACATTCCCTTGTCCTTCATGAACTTACTGGATATCCCCGAGACTGCTGGGGTTACTCAAGTCCCACAAGTTTCAGAGAAAGAAGAAAACTTACTTTACACATAATGTTCCCTTCATTGCCGATTCCCTTAAAGCTTGTTACACCAGAAAGCTATGATAAATTTGAAGGTAATAACTACCTACAAGGGCAAGTGATGGTATGCTCCTTTCAAAAGCACACGGCATATGAGGTGAAAATTAAATATTCTGTCTCCACAGTTTCTTAAATCACTTCCCCGAAAAAGTGCATTCAGGAGACACTAAATTTTCTACTTTTTTTGTCTTTGTTTTCATTAGGTCTGCTTCAGAGTAGATTAGGTATGCTAGTTAGCACTTTAGTATTTACTTTATGCCCTGGCTTAGATGGGTTAGAGTTAATTTTCTTCCTAGTAGCTGGTATAGTGCTGCATTTTGGATTTAGTATGAGAATAATGTCAATGATACACAGGTGTTTTAGCTGTTGCTAAGTAGTGCTTACACTAATCAAAGACTTTTCAGCTTCTCATGCCCTGCCAGTGAGAAGCTGGGAGGGGGCGGAGAAAGGACAGCTGGGAGGGGGCGGAAAAAGGACAGCTGCCCCAAACTGGCCAAAGGGATATTCCCTACCACATGACATCATGCTCAACTAAGCACCACACAGCCACTCATTCACACGCCCTGCCCCGGCCAGGATGGGGGAGAGAATCAGAAGAGTAAAAGTTAGAAAACTCATGGGTTGAGATAAAGACAGTTTAACAAGTAAAGCAAAACAAGGAATTCATTCACCACTTGCGACTGTCAGGCAGGTGTTCAGACATCTCCAGGAAAGCAGGGCTCCATCACGTGTAATGGTTACTTGGGAAGACAAAACACAGTAACTCTGAATGTCACCCTGCTTTTTTCTTCCCCCAGCTTTATATGCTGAGCATGACGTTATATGATATGCAGTGTCCCCAATATCAGTTGGGGCCAGCTGTCCCAGCTGTGTCCCCTCCCAGCTTTTTGTGCACCCACAGCCTACTTGCTGGTGGGGTGTTGTGAGAAGCAGAAAAGGCCTCAAGTCTGTGTAAGCACTGCTCAACAATAATGAAAACATATCTATATTATCAACACAGGTTTCAGCACAAATCCGAAACATAGCTCCATACTAGCTACTATGAAAAAAAAATTAACTCATCCCAGCTAAAACCAGCATACTTCGGCTTCTGCACAATTGAAGTTCAGCATAGACCTTTGTTATTATTCTCCATTAAACATCTATCTCAAATGTCTGCAATGAAAAAGCAAGACTAACAATGGATAACGTTCTGGAAACTTTTCTTATGAAGAAGGTAGAAGACCTATTTGTACTCTATCAGCTAGGGAAAACACAATACCTAGATAAAAGTCACTGAACTTCTCTAGGGAGCTCTTCAAAGGTGCCTTAAGCTACTCTGTGGCCAAAATTGGAAAGCACACTCAGCAGCAGACAGTCCACCACCACAATCAAAATAGAATACTTGCAGAGAAAAATGTTACAGGAATGAAACTAGCAGTGGCAGTGTAGTTGTAACAAGCCTTTTCTGTATCTTTTATAGCAGCCTGATCCAGAAAGAAATAAAGGAGTCACAGGATGCATTAGAGATACTAAAACTTATCTTGCTAAGTTACTTGTACATTCAAAGAACCTTCATTTACTATAAACAGGTGTGCTAATAAGTTTGATTACCAGCCAAAGAAAGAAAAAACTCAAGGACTGTACAACACATAACAGCTATTAGCATTAGAGACATTGCTAATACCCTAAACTATACACCTTATTTAATTGCTTCTGCACATTTAGCTATACTTGTGCAACAGCAGGGATGTTAAACCACTATCATAAAAGATAAAAATGTAGTACCACTTTTTCAAGAACGACAAGTCAAAGAAAAACACAGAAACACTGAGAATAAACACAGAAAGTACGCCCTTTAAAACATGTACTTTCCCCCAGTACCTACAGACATTTACCTCCTCCTGGTTATCTGTTTGAGAAGCCATATACCAGCATACCATGTTACCATAGTCAATCACTTTCACAATGTGGCTAAAGGGTAAGATAAGATCACCTATCTACTACCATCACACCCTAGCCACCCACACAATTTATACACAAGACCACTCTCAATCTTCTCCTCCAGTACTACCCCAGGAACAAGGAAATAAAGAACATTCTGCAAGACTTTAGCAAAACTGATGATAAAAGCTTACTACAGATTATGAAATGCAGCTTTTTCTTGTACTGATTTAAAAGCCACTGGAGCAGATTTCAAGGGACCAAAGCCTCTTTTGCAAAGTCTACTCAGGTTAGCCTCATTCCATCATTTTATACTCCATCATGAATGAGTTCTGAAGGAGACTGTCCTTAGAACAGGCACAAGTCAAGAAAAAGTGATTCTGAATTTCAGTGATGTATCAGTCCAACCTCTGGCATTTGCCTCACTCACACAAGTATTGACATTAGTCAGTACCTCAGAATCCAACACAAATGCAACAGCAAAACTGATTTTCACTTATTAATAATACTGCACAGCCATTTCATGGAAGATATGCAGGCTCTAACCTACTGTGACTAGCACCCCCTGCTCCTGATCTCAGTAATAAAAAACTTATTTCCAAGCTTAACAAAACAGTGAAAATTCTCCATTATTGATGGTCTTGAAACTGTGTACACATAGCCTTACATACCTTGACAATACAAGAGCTACACTACCACCGTTTAAACAGGACATTTCAGTCCAAAAAGAGAATGAGATATGTGACACAGCATCAGCTTCAAATGTATGTTCAAGGAATTTCTTTTATTGACAGAAAGATGCCCCCAAAAGTTCAAAGCATTTTTCACCCCTGGCTCTGAAGGAAAACCTAGGGACCTCTTAGCCAGGCTCATGCTTTATACCTGCTCATTTTCTTCCTACAGACACACTTGCTATCTGCCTTGAGCAGAAGAGACAGGTAAGGGAATGGCATAAGCTATCAAAACGAGTACATGTATTCCTTCTCTAGCCACTTCAAGTGGCTGAGAGTGAGAGAAGGGGTTAAGGGAGTCTTAGC
>NW_010561041.1:15266-27455 GCF_000687285.1 Phaethon lepturus | reverse complement strand
TGGCCACCTGGGCACACAGCTGGCTCATATTTAGCAACTTCATCACAGTTGCTGCTGTGTTAATTCATTTGTTTATCTTTATACACATTTTCTTAGTGCCACTTCAATTGAAATGAAACCTATTGCAAGCTATAAAATTTGGACAACACTATCATGCATATGTGGAACTAAACCTAAAATTTGTTTATTTAACAGCTAACTTTTCTCTTTATTTAGTATCTTCTTTCCACAATCTAGGAGCAGTTGTTGCTTTTACTCCTCCCTTCCCCATCAAAGCATGCACAAAGCGTCTCCTCAGGCTCAGGAGAAGCTCTGCCCTGTTGGTACTGCCTGCCTGAAGCTATTCGTTCTCTGTATCTTTAGCCAGAGTAGCATCTAGCCAACATTTTCATTGGAACAATGCCCAGGTATCTTATGTTAATTCAGGAAACTACCTTTTGTAAGTGAGCATTACGGATTATTGCCCAAGAAATATATATATATATATCTCTCTGCAAAAAAGTAGAAAACTTTCTATTAAAACTGCCCAAGGGCCAGGTTTTTAGAGGTGTTCAGGTGTCTAAAGATTCAGTGCCAGCTGGGCCTGTACATTGTTTTTGAAACTCTCCTCCTTGGTATCTTAAGATTGAATTTTACATGTTTGCAGATGCCTAATGTTCTTCATAGCTATAGGTAATGGGGGAAGACAGGGGGAGGGAAACCTAGCCCATAGGGAGAAAAAAAACTTTTACTACAGAGCAGAGCAATGCCAACTCTTACTGGTCATGCCTGCATTTCTTCTGGTGAGCAGTCCTCAGAGCAGCTGTGACCACAGCATGCCTCCTGTCCACGTGGCAGCCTGCTCTGGAGTGTGTCCCTGTGTGCTACACCACCAAACACGCACACGCAGCCTCATGCACTTCGTGGGACGGCCTCTGGCTATACTCCAGGCCATCTTTGCAGGCTCATTTTCTGTATGGGCAGCAAGTTCAGTCTTGATGTCACAATGTAAACTGCAACAGAGAGAAAGTGTACATGTCTGTAACTAGTAGTGGTCAGACACCTTAGAGTTTGGCTTGTATTTATCCAATGTAATAAGATTTAGTGAGTTGCAAGACTTCATTTTCACTGAGTAATTTTTTCTGGGAAAGATAGGGATGGAAACAGAAAGTAGTACAGCTAGCAAACCGTGACAGCAAGGGAGGACAGCAGATGGAAATCTCAGAGTACCCATGTGCAGCAAATAGGTTACTCTTCCTATGAACCTCTAAGCAAGACCCATGCTGTTGTAGTATCCAATACTCTGCTGCTTCTCTCTCATCCCTAATCCAGGTTACATTGCCAACAATGTGCCAGGGTGACAGGACTTCTGGGATGTAGCACAGAGCTCAACAGGAAGCAAGTCACAGATGATATGATCTAGCTTACAGTTTTATCCCAACAAATAAGGCCATTGAACTTTTTCACTGTTGAAAGGTGGACTGAAACTGGACTATCCACATCATTTAGGAGTTTTTAACTCTTTTTCATTACATTTCCAATTTCAACTCTCCAAAATACATAAGAATTTTAAAGAAATTTGTTACTAAGAACACGAGGTAAGTCTGTATTTTACAGTTTTAGTATACTATGCTTTAAATCTCCAGTGTCTCTACGAGCAGTATTTGTGGATAACATCAAATACTGCATGGGCAAGGATGATACAGCTGATGCACAAGAAAGCACAGCTATCTATTTTCAAGGACAGTGATCAGATTTAGACAATACTTATAACTAAGGAAGTTACTTGAATCTTTTCAAGAATAATTATCAAGAATATTATCTAAAGGGCTTCATGTTTTCTCACTGTTGGTAGACATTTCACAGGAAGTCCCCTATCCAATCTAATATCATTAATGCAAGAAAACAGAATGAATAACTTAGTTGCCAAAATGCATTAAAACCCTTCATAGATGTCATCTCACTGACAAATCATACATAAATTCTATATGGGTTCCCTGATATAATTAGAAATTTAAAGTACTTTGCACTTCAGAAAACAACCTTCAAGAGTGGTTTAATCTAAACAGGAATATATCAACAAAATATTTTTGTGAATAAAAGTCATTCATTGGATTCAGTTGTATTAATCTATCACTTTCTGCAACTTTTTGTACTGAATTAGATTCTGATTCTAAAACAAGGATTTAATAAAACAAAACAACACTCCTTCTTGTACTAATGATTTCACTAGTATCACCCACCTCAGTAGGCCCAAAGTCATGCAGTCAGGATCAGGAGTCATACCACACTACCTGGGAAAGCAAAGAGTGCAAGTATGCAGTGGATCATAACCAAGAATTTCATACACCGAAATTTCTAAGTACTGTAATTTCACAGCTTCAGATTTCGAAAAACACTATCAAAAAGTTATGACTGAACATCACAATGAATAAAACATTCCTTGGTTAAGACCAATGTTTTCTGACTGAAGAAGTTGTTGCATTTAGGTTTTGCATAGATCCTGGAGAAGTTGCAATTCACATTTTTCAGGTTATGACAGTATGTTGCTGCACAGATGTATGAGAACACAACTATTATTTGGATAGGTGCAATCTGAGTCAATATAAATCACCATCTTTTCTCATGATAGTGGAAAATAATGAACAAATAACATCACCTGAACCTTAAAAAAAATGCATGGTCTATTTGCCCCTCCACACATTGTGCATCATTAATGGATGTTGAATCAGAGATCAGCTGACCTTATTATTATTGCCCTCATCACGGTAACATTTAAACATATCACCAAGCCTAAAGTTCAGCTAGAAAAACTGGAACATTAACGTTTATCATCTACGAAATCAGCAATAATATTTTCAAGGACAATGGAAAACAAGAAAATCTCTAATATCCATGTCTATTCTTATTTGGAAGTGAATTTGTTTGAATAGTCATACTGATATTCAGAAAAAAAAGCAAAAACACAAGAGAAATATTTATTACATTCATTGGTTCCTATGGTGGGTTTAACCTGTCTGGATGCCAGGTGCCCACCAAAGCTGTTTTATCACTGCCGTCCTCAGCTGGACAAGGGAGAGAAAACATAACAAAAGGCTCATGGGTTGAGATAAGGACAGGGAGAGGTCACTCACCAATTACCATCATGGGCAAAACAGACTTGACTTGGCAAAATTAGTTTAATTTATTACTAATCAAATCAGAGTAAGATAATGAGAAATAAAAACAAATCTTAAAAACACCTTCCCCCAGCCCTCCCTTCTTCCTCCTTAACTTCACTCCTGATTTTCTCTACCTCCTCCCCACGCAGCGGCAGAGGGGGATGGGGAATGAGGGTTGTGGTCAGTTCATCACATGTTGTCTCTGCTGCTCCTTCCTCCTCAGGGGGAGGACTCCTCACACCCTTCCCCTGCTCCAGCATGGGGTCCCTCCCACAGGAGACAGTCCTCCATGAACTGCTCCAACATGAGTCCTTCGCACAGGCTGCAGTTCTTCACGAACTGCTCCAGTCTGAGTCCCTTCCATGGGGTGCTGTCCTTCAGGAACAGGCTGTTCCAGCCTGGGTTCCCCACAATGTCCACAAGTCCTGCCAGCAAACCTGCTCCAGTGTGGGCTCCTCTCCCCAGGGGTCCACAGGTCCTGCCAGGAGCCTGCTCCAACACGGGCTTCCCACAGGGTCACAGCCTCCTTCAGGCATCCACCTGCTCTGGTGTGGGGTCCTCCATGGGTTGCAGGTGAATATCTGCTCCACAGGCTGCAGGGGCACAGCCGGCCTCTCCATGGTCTTCACCATGGGCTGCAGGGGAACCTCTGCTCTGGCACCTGGAGCACCTCCTGCCCCTCCTTCTGCACTGACCTGGATGTCTTGCAGAGTTGTTCCTCTCACATATTCTCACTCCTCACTCTGGCTGCAATTGGTGTGTGCCACATTTTTTCCCCCTTCTTAAATATGTTATCTCAGAGGTGCTATCACCATCGTTGATGGGCTCGACCTTGGCCAGCAGCAGGTCCATCTTGGAGCTGGCTGACATTGGCTCTATTGGACATAAGGGAAGCTTCTAGCAGCTTCTCACAGAAGCTACCCCTGCAGCTCCCCAGCTACCAAATCCTTGCCACACAAACCCAATACATTTCCTCATGCGCGCTTAAGGTGTAAGAGCTACTTTGTTATGTGAATACATATGCATCAGTGAAGGAAAGATTAAATTGCAAGAACATGGTAGCATACGGAAAGACTTCCATTAGATTTCTTAACACCCACTGTGTTTACATGTATAAAAATAAATACCTTAGTCTCAATGAAGTTACCTAGGCTTGTGGAAGAGCCTTCTCTATTTTGTTAGCCTGTCTACTTCTAACTCTACTTCAGTTTAAGTTGGCTGCAGCTTTGCTCTTCATTTGGCCTCTGAGGCAAAACCAGCAGTTCATTACACCTTTTTGAAAATGAAACCTTTCAGCCAGACACAATAAGCATCAATTCTGACCAATCCCACACCTGCCTTGAACTTGAAAAAATCCTTTCTCTAAATATTCCATTTACCTGTGTACCAGATTTAAACTAAAGACTTTTGTGTACTTCTAGGCCTTGCATACAACACACAGAAAAAAAGTCTCTATAGGATGCAGAACCATGTTAAAGAAGAAGAAAAATCAGAAAAAATGGGAAGGATAATGTATCCAAATCAATGTCTGATTTTCACAGATGTATCATTTGAGCTGACATTTTACTTCTAACTGCAATCTCCTGTCAAAAACATAGGACAACTTCTATGTACACATTAGGTCATCTTCTAACTTCATGCAAGAATTTGGAAACTAAGTGTGGAGAATTCCTAAGGCCCCTCTTGGTGACATGGTCTGGATAGTAACAGCTGACAAGATATGTGAGTGTGAAGAGTGTATACAATTTACCTACCCAAAACTGTTGTGACAGCTTTGTGAAGCATTGGCCGAAAACCTGATAACAGTATGAAGCATTTAACAAAGACAAAGCTTGCATGAGGTTATCACCAGCCAGATCAAACATTAACCAAGATATTACAAAAAGACTTTTGAGAAAGCGTAATCATTTAAGAGAATTTTTTTTTAAAAAACTGTGACTGAGGGAAAAGACCTTGGTAACAAAGCAGCAGTCAGGGTGGGTTTGACACAGACAGAAGCCACCTCATTGATGTGACTTCTGTCTACACCTGATGAAGCAGCCTCCCTGTAGAGATGTAGTCTGCACCATTTAGTAGGGTGATGATGCAGGGTGCAGCAAGTATGGCCCCCCACCTCAACCAAGCCTGTGTGACCTGTAGCGGGGGTTCTCACTAGCATGTGGTCAGCAAGTTGTGGAGGCTTACATGGATGCTGGCAGAGCTGGAGCACCTGCATCTCTCCCAGAAGAGATGGGACAATAGGGGAACCTGCCCGGCCAGGAGCAGGGATGAGCTTATGATCCACAGGGCCTGTGATGGTGGGATTAGGACTCTGGAGAATTGCTCTTTCTGCAGATTAAACAAGCATGTTTAGAAATTTGTAGGTGCTTATGAACATTTTATAAGTGTTCAGTGTTGTGTTTTCTGCTGTATTGCTGATACTGACTTGAATATGTAGTTCACAGATTACCAGATAATTACATGTTGTTAATACATCAATGAACAATTAGCATCAGACTTAAACAACACGGTTTAAGCATTTTTTTACCCAGTGACACTAACTATGACAGTTTTTATTGCTCTCATCTGGTGCTTGTAGCCATTCCCTCCCAGAGGTCGAACAGGTTAAAGACAGTAGAAAGCTTCTTGGATTCCTTTCGACATTTCCCTCCCCCACTCCTCTTTTGCTCTAGGACAATTAACTCTGAAATGGAAATGGTCCCACAGCTAAACAACTGCTTCTTACTTGTCAAAGAGCATGCTTGATACCTCCCTCCTTCACAAATTGTTCTAAAACTTGGGATTTTCAGGAGTTCTACCCCGCTGCCTGACCAGCCAACCTATTGCTTGTTTTGCTGGGACCCATTTACTCTTTCCATTTACACCACTTTCTTACAAAGAAGCTCAGTGAAACCTGACCATTCAGACACTACCCAGGGGCTTGATTGAGCTACGAACGAGTGAAATTATGACACCGAGAAGTCTATAGTCACTGTTCCAAACAGAAACTTCACTTAATTAACACAGCATAAGCCAGAATTCAGGCATGGTGCATCTTCCTTAAAATCACCACAGAATATAAATAAGCTAATTAGCCCCCAAGTTATTAAATCCTAAACTTGTACAGTGAAAGCAAAATGGTTTATGTTAATTAGCAATTTCTTTATAAATATAAAGCCCAAAACAGTCCTTCCTTACACTTAATTTAATAAGAATATTGCTTATCACTAAGTCTATCAGAACAGCACGGCCCTGTGGGTAATTGCCTTATCTGTTTACTAAAATTACGCCCATCAGTTCCTTTCAGTCCGTTCTCCCTAGTTAAACAGGGTTCAGACAGAAAACCATCTTATCTGTATTTTACCTCATCAATTCTGGGACAATGATTCTGCTATCATCATCTTTTCTGGTTTCCATGTATGTCATATCCCATCTCATTCATCACTTAACTTTAGATCAGCATTATTCAGTCTATTACCTTCTCACATAATTTTCCCAGAAAGTTTTATAATTAAGAGATTCTTAATTATAGCTTAATCATAATTTTCTTCAGGTAGAACAATTAAAAAATAATTATGATGCACATGGGATGGCATTCCAGGGCCCAGGAAATAAAATGGTAGAGCACTACCTTTCCTTTTTTTACTGAAAGACCAGCAAAGAACAGCCTTGATTATTCACACTAGGAATGTCTTAGGAATATCCTTTCCTCATATTTTGTTGTAAAAAATTGCCCTATTTAGACCATGCCAAGAATTCTCCAACAACATGTCTACCACCTCTATAGTAAGCTTTTTTGGTAGGCTAAGAATTTCTGTGTAAATAAATTCAGAAACAGCTAAAGTTTTTAATATTAACATAAATATTAACTTTAGACATGGTGATGAGTAATATCAGAATTTGGAAGAGGAATATTTATTTTCATAGAAAAGACAATATGAAGCACAAAACATGGTAGTAACAAGTGTTTATGACAACATAACTCTTTGGTCTGAACTGTTTATATATTTGTTTTATAATTGTTCAGTAACCCAGAACAATTGGTCCTTAATATAAAGGTCTGAAGTAAAAGAAAGTTGCTTATTCAGCTCAGTAGGCAAAACATCCAGGAGAATCATTGGTATCGATACTGTAGATCAACAACTGAGTTTTACAGCTGACACGAAAGATAAACTTTTACTTCAGGAGATTTGGGTTAGCTTCCCATTGCAATCTAAGGAAAGACCTCATAGCTGCTTTGTTGTTTGATAGCATAATTAAAAGCGTCTGATACAGAAATCACCATGAGGAGTAACAATTGTTTCAGTTCTGATGATATGGTAGAGCTATAAAGTTCTGGTTTTCACTTTAAAAAAATCTCTCAGTTATATGCAACCAATAAACAGAAGTCCCTGTTTTTTAAAAATGCAAAAGTACTAGTCTCTTATCTTTACAGATTTGAAGACTACAGCTTCATTAAAGCAAATTAACTACTACAAAGTAATGAAACATGTGAAAGCAAATAAAACAGAAAAAAAAAAATCAACTCTGCCCACACTGTTGGGGAAGAGAGGAAAAGACCCAAAGACAAAAAGACCAGTCAATTATAATTTCTCATCATCAATGCAAACAATATTTTATAGACCAACAACTTGCAAAGCAGATGAAAGATAATGGATCTAACTTAATCTAGATTAGGTAAATACAGCTAGATAGGAATTGCAAAACTCTTTGAACTCCAGATCAAAGTTAAGCAATCAACTTGCATAGTCATTGAGAATTCAGTGCCAATATACCCATGTGGAACAGCCTCAGAAAACTTAAAGCAACAGAAGTTTTCTACATGCAATGTACAATAAATGCACCTGTAAAACAATATTAGAGGTGTTTACACAAACATACAGTACAACTATCAGTTTTCCCTGTATTAATGCAATGAGTTAGGGAAGTGCCATTTGCTTACACCTTATCTGTTACCTTAAGTTTTAGACAGCACTGCTGCAACTGTGCACGCGTTCACAATGGGGAGAATACCAAGTACACACCATACACAGATTCATCTTTCTGGTATAAACTAACTGGAATGAAGACAAACAACAACCAGACTACTTCTAGTCTTGGAAAGAACACCGTTTCTGTAAGAAGCAAAGTCACTGGAGAATGAAAAACACCTGTTCACTTTTAACAGTAAGAGCTACTGACATCCTCTATCTGGAATTCTGTAAGGCCTTTGACACAGTCCCCCACAACATCCTTCTCAAATGGATAAATATGGATTTGATGGGTGGACCATTCGGTGGATGAGGAATTGGTTGGGTGGTCACATCCAGTGGTCAATGGTTCAATGTCCAAATTGAGATCGGTGACCAAGCGGTGTCTTGGGACAACTCCTCTTTAATATCTTCATCAATGACACAGACAGTGGGATCGAGTGCACCCTCAGCAAGTTTGCATATGACATCAAGCTGAGTGGTGCAGCTGACATGCCTGAGGGACAGGATATCACCCAGAGGGACCTGGGCAAGCTCAAGGAATGGACCTGTGTGAACGTCATGAGGTTCAACAAGGCCAAGTGTGGGGTCCTGCACCTGGGTTGGGGCAACCCCCAGTATCAGTATAGACTGGGGAATGAAGGGATTGAGAGCAGCCCTGCCGAGAAGGATTTAGGGGTACTGGTGAATAAAAAGCTGGACATGAGCCAGCAATACACCCTCACAGCCCAGAAGACCAACCATATCCTGGGCTGCATCCAAAGCAGCATAGCCAGCAGGTCAAGGGAGGTGATTTTGCCCCTCTACTCCACTCTGGTGAGACCTCACCTGCAGCCCTGTGTCCAGCTCTGGAGCCCTCAGCACAGGAAAGACCCGCTCCTGTTGGAGCAGGTCCAGAGCAGGGCCACAAAAGTGATCAGGGGGATGGAATACCTCTTTATGGCCTCAAGTTGCGCCAGGGGAGGTATAGATTGGATATTAGGAAAAATTTCTTCACTGAGAGGGTTGTCAGGCATTGGAAAAAGCTTCCCAGGGAGGTGGTGGAGTCGCCATCTCTGGAAGTGTTCAAAAAACGTGTGGATGTGGCGCTTCAGGACATGGTTTAGGGGACATGGTGGCACTGGATTAATGGTTGGACTTGATGATCTTGAAGGTCCTTTCCAACCTAGTGATTCTGTGATTCTGTGATTCTATGAGGACAGGCTGCAAGAGTTGGGGTTGTTCAGCCTGGGGAAGGGAAAGCTCCGTGGAGATCTTATTGCAGCCTTCCAGTACTTAAAGGGGGCTTATAGGAAAGATGGAGACAGACTTTTTAGCAGGACCTGTAGCGTTAAGGTAAGGGATAATGGCTTTAAACTAAAGGAGGGTAGATTTCAACAAGATATAAGGAAGAAATTTTTCACAGTCAGTGTGATGAGCCACTGGCACAGGTTGCCCAGAGAGGTCGTAGATGCCCCAACCCTGGAAAAATTCCAGGTCAGGTTGGACAGGACCCTCAGGAACCTGATCTAATTGAATCTAACTGATCTAATTGAAGATGTCCCTGCTCATTGCAGGGGGGTTGGACTAGATGTCCTTAAAAGGTCCCTTTCAACCCAAAGATTCTATGATTCTATAATAGAATCATAACTGACCAGAGATAATGATTCTCATGTAGATTTAAAATACTAATAAAAGCTTACAAGTTGTGACAGCTGTCAATAACATGAAAGGATTTCTTTTCCAAAAGGACACCAAACAGTCCCTACAGAAAAACCAAAAAAGGCTATCGCTATACTTTGTGGGTCCCAAAGAAACCCAGATAGAGGGCACGTATATCTGCATTTCAGCTCCATCCCTTTTGCGGGAGGGACTGCCCAAGCAATGGCCTTCTATGGACCCAGCCACAAAATCCCATGTAAAATCATGATCTTTGCATGTCCCATCATTTGAATCTGCAATAGGTATATGACACTTAACTTACTGAATTTTAAAATAAGTTACTTTCATTTATCTCTAATATTCTAGATAATTAAGTCATATTTATGATACAAATTGTAAGCTTCTTAACACATTTATTAATATTTCCACACTCTGAAGTTATAAAATTGAAGGGGGAATTAATTACATGTATTTATTTACTTACATTGCTGCAGCTATCATCATGTATTTGTTTATTTAGTACTAATTTTTATATATGACAACTGCTCAATGAATCAGTAGTGCTAAATCTAATACCCACTAAAAGTGTTTCAGATGAATTTATGGTCAGTTTTCTAGAATATGATGCACAGTCAAATGCAGTAAATTAAATGTTTTATAGGTTTATGGTTTATGTTCAGTGATGAGTGTGCATTAAAACATATACTGAAGAATCACATGATGCTCATAGATAATTACCAAATGAAAGTATGAAAAAGACAGTGAGGCTGTATTACCTAAAGTGGAAAATTAGATCGTAGAAAATATCAGTAATGTGTGGAGGGGCAAATGGTGGAACAGATGGGGAGGATGGCAAGGTGTTGAAAAATTAATTAATGATTGAAGCATCTTGAAGAGGAAAACTACTTTATAATCGGTAAGTACTATCATTAATCAATTTAAGTTGATTTCCTTTTTTTCAAACAGCCTGTCACACTGAAAGAGTCCTCTACATGTTGTGAAAGGATGTAGTACTTTCAGCATTTCTTTGAGCCAAAGGGCTTGTCAAATTATTGACTATTTAGGGACATGAAGTTCAAATGCAGAAGCTCTGCAATAGCTCTTATGTTGAAACAAGAAGGCCACAGCAAAGCTGTTATGAAAAAGAAGGCAGTCTGGTGAGAGATGAATGGATTTTATGCACACTTGTGCATACATGCACACAAAAATCCTTTACAATGGAGCCTCCAAGCGTACAAGTCTAAATGCTGGATCAAAGAGAAGCAAAGTAATTACTGGTCTCTACTGTTGTCGTAAATATGTAAAGACATAGAGGCTATTGGAAGGGCAGCAGTCAAGGTTTTGACCAAGCAAGTATTTTTACATACAATCTGACAAGGAGGATGGTGTTGCAAACAATCCATGTTTCCCAAATTATGATCACAGATCATTTGCTGATATTTTAAGACCTGACTGGTTACATATTCTGTTATTTTCCTGTAGTTGTCATCAGCTATCGCCACATTACACATTGTCTCAAAGATTACTATTCTCTGCAAATGAAAGAAATGAGAGTAATGAGAGAGACAGTAATGAGCTGGTCTCAATTAAATGTGCACCTAAGCAATGGAGGCTACAGTCTAGCATTATTTAGAACACCAGAGGTATAGTTCACAGTTGTAAGTGAATCAATGCTTTGACATGCAATCAATTTTTCAACAAGCAAAAATTACTATTTTCAAACACTACTTAATTCCTTCTTTCACATTTGCAGGAGATAATCCACCAGCATGGAATTTCTGCTCCAGTGACCACCCCAGTATGTGTTCTTCTGTCACTGATAGCAGCACTGCCCTATTTGCTAAAACATGAATCAGAAGGTTTGCCTCATTCCCAGCAGGTATTATAGGACCTTTCCTCTTTTGTTCATGTATTTATTTATTGGGTTTTGTCTTTTAACACAAATCTGATCTGCTGAATACTGACACCATTGCTTGTGTGAGTTTAAGGTATGATACTCTAGGCCTTAGTTATCGGATATGTGTAAATCCAGGTCAACAGACATGCTTACACTTGATCCAAAAGACTAAATCCCCTCTCTTCAACCAACAGATTTGAGAAAAAAAGCCATAAAGAAGGATTATCTTGGCAAGAGTACATAAAGGTTATTCTTTCAGCTGCTGTAGTAGAACACAACTACCTAAAAGCCCTATCAGTCAGCAACCTCTTTTTTTTAGGAAAAAAAAAAAGCAAAAAAATAAATTCAGAGCCACAACTTTCATATCTTAGTAGAAAAGAATTACACACATCACCCTGCGCTGTGGATGTCAGACACATTTCAACTTATGCCACAAAATGTTCTTTTCTTCTTGATGAAAATAGATTAAAAAAAGTCAGAAAAATGAAACAAAATTTCATGGCAACTCAGTAGTTACATAATTCTTTGGCTAGACCCTTGTATATCTCTTTGGGGGGGGGGG
>NW_010561041.1:8477-15235 GCF_000687285.1 Phaethon lepturus | reverse complement strand
TCAGTAGAATCAGACACTGGGATTAAATGACACTGCCAAATTCTTTCCAGGAAAAAAATTATTTGCCACCATTTGCATCACATCCTTGTCTGGTCTGAAGGATACTCTGTATGCATCAGTTGTAAGCATACTTCAAGAGCAGCTAAGGTCCTTACCGTATATACAGTAAATTGAAGAATTATTCACTCAGAACCAAAAAAGTGGAAAATAAAGATAAGTCGATTTAACTTCCATTGAGTACTCATCTCTTCTTGCACATTCCTTAGTACTATACCTAGCTTAATTTTAAATATGTTAGTTACCTTGTGCAGTTTTGGTCCTTTTAAATCTATAGGACAGAATAGGAGGTCTAATTTTAATCAGATGTTCCATAAAATGATACAACTCTGACTGCAGTGTTCTCAACAATTATTTTCAAATTCTCATTCCACAATCATGATAAAGCCCGTTTGCAAACATAAAGGTGTTTTTACCCTTTGATTAATTGCAAATGAATGCATCTCAAGCCAAAATTGCTGTCTTCACATAAATACACACTATCCATTTAGAAGTTTGAGTGATTCCCTACATATTATAAATCTCAAGTACTAATTTAAGTTTTAAGTCAACTTGTCTTTCTGCTGAGAAGATACAAAAACCAAGCAACATGACTGAATCAAAACATAAGGGAGACTGAGAAGACCATTTCATTATCATTAACAGAAAAAAACTCTACTGGAGCACATTAAAGGTCCCTCTAGACTAAGTTCGTGTTTCAAATAGCATCTAGCAGTTAGTTTCTTCCTGGCTTCCTTTTTTTAGTCCCTGCTGATCAGGGAGAACTCTAAAGTTTTGAAAGGGAGAGGTGACACTCACACCCAGGCATAAGCATTTTTTTTAAATGTATCTTGTAACAGATATGGTGGTTGTAACAGGTGTGGTGGGTTGACCCCAGCCAATAGTCAAACACACAGTCAGCCGCTTGCTCACTCATCTATCCTTTCAGATCAGGAGAAAATAGGGTAAATATGAGAAGACCATAAAAATCAATGAGTTTATTCAGTCCACGACTTGGGCTCCATCTATTGCAGTGGTTGCTTAGAACAGAAGATGTTGTTGTGTTGTTGAGAAGCAAAACCATCTCAGACTGATTCACCACCACACTTGCCTAGTTTCTTGCAAGATTTGTCCTCTATTCATTTGGGTGGTTCCTGCTATAGCATTTCCTATAACATACAACTCAAACCGTGGGTTACAACAGATTAAATGTATATCCATTACAATCTCCACCCCTTGTCCCTTTGGACCAGGCTATAGAGTTAGTACTGCAACAACATCCACCCATTGCACCTGTAACAGCATGGCTCCTCCATGGGCTGCAGTCCCTCTGAGGGAGTACCTGCTCCAGTAGGCACTCATTCACAGGCCACAGTCACTTCAGTGGTGTTACTGCTCCAGTTCATATTTGACTTCCGCCGTGTCTGCTATGGTAGTACAGGAATGACAGCAATGCTAGTGTCATACACCAGCTCAGGCACATGGGCACATACTTTTATCAAATTGTTATCAGGCACAGCGAAGCAAGATGATAAGCAGTACATCAAACAGCAAAAGCCAAAACCAGTCACTAACAAGCCATAGGATCTAATATACAAGAAAATAAATGAGCCCCATGGCAAGCACAGGAGCCTGCCAATTAATGGCTAAGAAGTTATAACAGCTATAAATTCAGTCTAGCACCTATAATAAAATCTGACATTATGTCAAACTCCTTAAGCCCCATATTGTGCAATAAAAAGGCCTGTGATAGACTGATGTAGGCCAATAGTCAGATACATACACAGCCACTTAGTCACTCCCCTACCCTATTGGGAAGGGGAGAAAACAGAAGGGAGGCAAGAAGACTCGTGGATTGAGACAGACAGTTTAATAGGTGAAGCAAAAGCTGCATGTGCAAGCTAAAAAAAGGAGCAATTTATTCACTATTTCCTGTGAAACTCCATCTCACACAGACAAAGTACAGTAGGGAAGAAAAGACAGACGACTTAAGGATAGTGGTACTTCTCTGGTTAACTTTCTTAACTTCCAATAGTCACAGTATCACAGAATCATTAAGGTTGGAAAAGATCTTTAAGATCATCAAGTCCAACCATCAACCCAACACCACCGTGCCCACTAAACCATGTCCTCATCTGCAGCTTAGGGATTTCTTGAGGTGGTGGCATTAAGAATTTGATAGGATAGCTTGTGCTATTATTAGGTTTTTAGCTAGAATTTAGAAAACTTACCAAATAAAAACCTACCAATCCTTTTTAAATTTATGTAGAATACTGGCATACACATTCTGTGTGACAGACAGTGTTACTGTAACTTTAATTCATAAGTGAAAAACATGTTTCTCCTCTACTGCAATGGTTCTGTCCAGGGAATTACACATGAAAATAAGATTTTGTGCCTTTTTAGTGCATGCCCAGAATAAAAAAAAAAAAAATATTTGCGCTGCACAGACAGCCTACATGCATGCCACTAGGCCAGGTCACTGAAGTAGGTTATCACACCCCAGGTTATCAGACCTTATCAGAACTTTGGAAGACCGGTCAGAATCCTCATATTCTGCACAAAAGATTTCAAGGAGCCAAAAAAAAAAAAAAAAAAAAAAGAGATAAACCCCACAAAACTGGCCAAGCATCCAGATTTTCCCAAATACGTATTCAAATTTCAGAACAACTGCTCTTAGGTCTTTTCTGGCCACATGTTTGCATCTCCCCACAAAATACTTCACTAAATACTTGCATGACTAGTTATTTCTTTTCCCTTTGACCTTTTATGATTGTCTGGGAAGCTCACCGTTTCTGCACTGATTTGTTCTATCATATTTCTCATTGTTTTATCTGTCCTCACACATCCTACCAGTTTAGCAAAGCCTATGTACTCTGCCTCTTGCATCTATGTACTCATACGTCAGCATGAAAGCACACACTAATATCATCAGTGCCTACATGACTTTAGCCACCCCTCAAAAAAATCAACACACAGATCAGTCCCTCCCCATCAAATGATAAAATCTGTATCCACAGCAATTTGAATGGAAAAGTTCACAGAAAACTATGAAATAGTTCTGCAAAAGCCATTTTGTATATTCCATGTTGGATATCAATACAGTAACAGATCATACAAGAGTATGATTGCACATATTTTTCACCATTTATAGAAGCAATGATTTTTATATATATTCTTCTTCTCTCCCTCTACAATAACTTGCACTTCAGTTCTACTGACATTTACTTTCATTTTTGTTGCAAGAAAAATGAAGGTTGCATTACACTTCTTGTAATTCTATCCCTTGCTTATACCTTCAGCAAATTTTACTAGTTAAGAGTGATATTTTCATGCTTCTCTCTGCTTAAGGCTATACTAAATTTATTTAAATGTACCAGCAGAAACAGCTCAACTACTTCCCAGAAAGAGGTCAATGTTAAAAAAAAAGAAAATTGGGAAAACTACCTATTCAATTCAGATTATTTGTTTAACACTACTAGCCACTTCATGACTTGCATTCTGCAGAGGATAAGCAAACAGTCAGAAAGTTACATTTGCTATCTTCATAAACATATACAGATTTGAAAAAGCATTTGGAAAACAGAGAAATTTTCTTTTATCCAAGCTTTAAGTGAAATTTGTATCTTAATTCTTTGAAAGGTCTAGCTTTCCTTGACATTCTTAAATCACTTCAACCAGGCATCTTGGCGGTCTATTACTTACTGGCATAGGAGTCTTATGAAAATTACACTTTCATTTACCAGGGATAATACTATCCATTTTGCAATACTGTCTGGTACAACCAAAACAGAGCTACATCTCCTACCACACAGAGCTATACCACCTAGGATGAGCAGACCAAGTCTATGCCTGACTGTTCTATCTTCTAAGAGAGTTTTCCCAGAAATGCTAAGTCTTATGCCAGAGTCAAGGGTCAATCACAGGAACTTCAGGTATCAGTATGCCCCTGGTTTCCAGCTTACACACACTAGTGATTCCAGTTCTAGTTACTTATGTTAAGAACACAGGAAATAGAAGAATGTAAGAATATCTTCTTGCATACGACAAATCCGAGGCTGAGATGAAAACAAGGAATATTACATGGGCTTTGTCCCTTTTGGGCTCCCTTGATCCCTTGAAACAAGTGAAGAGAAATGATTAGCCAAATCATTCAAACTACAAGACCCAGACCACTGCTCTAGTAGTCTAAATGGATCACAACATATACTTGCACTCTGACAAGATTTAACAATTTATTTTTTTTTCCAGACAGATGGTGTTCACCATTGAGGAGAGGCTACTATTCAGAATAATTTATTTTAGGCAATTTATTTTAGACCTCATGCTCCTCCATTTTACATTTTATATATATCCAGTACATAGTAAAGACAAGCTCCGCAACCCACCTGCTTCTCCCTGCTCACTGTTGGGGATTCAGCTGTCTCACTGAAGGTAATCATGCTGTAATTAAGAAACCTTTAGCTTGAGCAGCTGTTTGATGAGCTTGGTTGCTGTGAACTCAGCCTTACCAACACCTAACTTACCCAGACAACAGGAAAAATAGCTTGGACAAAAATTATCACAAGTGCACAACCTAGGGTTTTCTCAGAATAAACTTGAGTTTTATAATACAGACAGCGGTTATACTCCATCCTGCACTCAGCAGGGATCTCAGGAACTCACTGAATCTGTGAAGGGGGATAGGGGCACTGAAAAAATGATCAGATAAAGATAAATTATACATAGACTTTAGACTTTAAACATTCCGGATAAAGCTATCTTGTAGCAACTTTCAACAGGCTAGAATAGCTTTACCTTGTTGCACACACTTAAAAAGCAAATCCACAAGACAAAATGAGGAAAAATTCTTTGTCTCTGGACTTAAGTGACAGAACAGGAAGTTCTCTTTTCCAAGTGTTTGAAGTTCTTCCTCTGAGGTCAGAGGTGGTTTATCTTCTTATGGTAAATAAGGAACAGATTCATATCCATAGCTCAAGTAGATTCTGCATGTACTTCTTGTGGAGAAATTCCTGAACCACAAACAGAAGGGTCCTTGAAACTGCAGTCCCAAGTTAACCACTAAAAAAGGAGTAGCAAGAGTCTGACATCAACGTTTCCTGCTACTTAAAAAAAAATGAAGCAAACCTTCAATCTGGATTTCCAGCCATTTTTGGTACACAGATACATCTTATAGGCTGGACTCTGGAGAGTAGTCTGGAAACACTATAATAACCTTGATTTGTCATGTTTCTCCTGATAGCCTCTCTAACTGATTGTCATTTCTTTGCTATAGAGAAACCCTCTTAGACACTACTAGTCTCTGCCATACTCGTAGAACTACTAATACCAGAGCCTGAGCTGGAACTTCAGTGATATATGAGAAGGCACAGCTTGTTAGACTTTCGGTTTCAAAAATCTACTTTCTTACTTATTCCAGAACAACCCTTATGTCTCTATGGGGCACTGAAAGTAACTGCTGAACTGGAGCTGCAAGAAAGTGGCTGGAGATACATATGAATATCGAGTTAGTTGAGATGTGAAGACTAACCTTCTAAATCTACCACTCCTGGATTAACTTTTGTCTGATTGAGTTTTACTCATCTGCTAGAACAGCCAATTTTACTCAGTGAGCTTAATTATTTTGGAGTACTGGTAATATAATGGTTAAGCCTACTCTTGTAGGTTAATCTAGATCAGCATCACCTGTAATGATTGTTCCACTACCATCTTGCAAAGACTCTGTTAAGGTCACATACCTGAACCGACTTTCATAATCAATCCCTAAAATATTCTGCCAATTAGGATTTTTTATTTATACAAGGAATTAAGATCTCTTTATGTACAAAAACTATATTTGCCAATAATTCACATTTCAGTTCTACCAAAAAACACTGCAACATTTACATCAATTATAAACAAGTTATTCAGTCATATATTTTAATTTATGTATTGAAACATAATTAGCCTCTTAAGTCCAACTGATTATGTCTTTTTAAAGGTTTGCTTTTCTTATTTGCTATAAGTAAGCTTTTAAAACAAAACATACTAAGCAGCATTTCATCTGAATCATATCAAACAAAGTTATTGAAGCATGAGGTCTATATAACCAGTGAAGCAGAAGACCATGCTATTACATGGATAAATGCTCCAGAGCTACTGAAGCAACACAAAAACAATCATAGAAACATGGCTTTTGAAACCTCATAAGAAACTCATTTTGGAAAAAGTTTGTGTGTGTATTGATACATACATATACATATGAATATACACACACACACAAAAATATAAGCCATTTGACATCAAAACTCCAGAACAGATACATGTGGCTTTGATTAAGAAAATTTTAGTATTTCCCACTCACGTCCTCCCAAAAACAACAGACAAAAAGCCAGAAATCAAAGCTTTCTATCTATGAGACTTTAAAAAAAAAAAAAAAGAATTCTTATTTCCTTATGGTTTATTGTTTTTTCACATGTTCAGACAAAGGAGAAAGAACAGTTCTCAACCAATTTTGTCTCTGGAAACACCATCACCTCACAGTACCTTCAGCACCCACCATCTTACAAACTGCTCCAGGGTTCCAAGGGGGCTCTGCTCGGGCTCTAATGCAACTCATACTCAACAATTTGGGATTAAACCCTACCTCTGGGACAACCTTTTAGACAGCCAAACTTGTCCCCAGGTATGTAGGGTGTCAGGGCATTTGCTACCCAGGGTGACTGGAGAGGGCTCTTGGGTAC
>NW_010561041.1:0-8446 GCF_000687285.1 Phaethon lepturus | reverse complement strand
ATGGAGGCCCCGCCTCTTGGGCCCCCGCCAGCCATAGCCACTAACAAGTCCATTGGGGAGGTGGATGATGCCAGGGCTGAGGCTTTTCCAGGTAATGGACGTGACTGACTGATCTTGAAATCCTCTGTTTAAAAAAAAAAATAAAAGAAAAAAAGCTTATGTAAAACAACGTGAGTTTATATAAAGCACTACAGCCGACTCCCCATGGAGAGCTGCTCCCCACTCCCCACATGGCATGTGGGAGCGCGAGGCAGCACTAACACCCAGAGCAGGGCAAGGCTGAACACCGCTGAGAGGCTGGCTGAGCACGAAATTTTACTCTTCTTTATGCAATTCACCCGACGATGCGGAAGCGCACGCTTAGCAGGCTGCAGCCCTGACATCCTCTTGAAAATAGGTGCTGTTACAGGCTGTCCGTATAAATAGCACTCTCTCAAGGCCTCCATTTACCCACTTCATGCTTTCTTTCCCCATTTCTCCCCAGCCCTCTGAGCCTATTCCCCTTCATAAACATTAATTTCCTCACCAGCCTCACCACAGACTTGCTAACCTGCATCAGGGCAATGTTTGCTCTCTCTCCTTCCACACACAGGGCCTTCACACACAATAAGGGAGGGTTTTGGCTCAAAAAATCCACACTGGGGCATGTCCCCAACAGTAGACATCAGCACCCATCACTGCACCACACCATTCGCTCTGAGCGACGCCATTTTACAGCACCACCAGCACCTCTGGCAGAGGGGTTGGCCCTGAAGCTCCACCCTCATACCTTCCCACCCCCACTCAGCAGCCCCACCGCAATGTTGGGGAAACCTTTGGATCAAACTCTGGGGCCAGGGTCCTGTTCCACCCTCGCCCACCAGCTCCCAGGGTGCCTCAGCCTCCTTAGCCATCCCCCACCAGCAGCGGCCAGCACCTTGCAGCGTTGGGACCTCACAGGAGGCCCGCAGCAGCCGGTTGGGGCGGATCCCTTTTCTCCTGTGTTTGTGCAGCACCTGGAAATTTTTAATTCAAGCTTCCCGTGATCCCGGGAGGCAACAAACTCTCCGCAGGCACAGGCAGCTACCCCAGGCCCCCGCAATGGGTGCACTGAGATGCGGGGACAAGGGCGGGCCGGCTCTCGCTTCAGCCCACAGCCTCCACAGTGAAGGCAAAGGTTACTGTAGCACCAGGCCAGCGTCTTTGATCCAGGGTCAGAGGCTTGCCACTTAATGAGTAGTTTTTTCCACGTTTGCAAGTGTTTTCCATGGCACGCAGTAAGATTAGCGTGGAGCTCATTTGTTTCCAACTGCAAACATTTGTTCATTACCCTAGGCTGATCAGCAGGGTAAAGAACAAACATTTGCTGCATTGATGAAATGGGGCAATGAATAAATACCTTGGGACTAGCCAGTCTTAACATTTACAGTTGTTTTAGTTAACTGGAGTTAATTGCCAATTAATGCATGCCACTACACAACCAAAAATTCTAATCAGGATAGGCCCAAAGTGAAGGCCTTCTATTTCTTACATTTTTAGTTATTTACTTACTCAAAATTAACAAATTCAGACTATCAAGATACATGTGTAAAGGCACCCTTAAAAGAAGCAATCTCTTCAGCCCGTGAGATACTGCAGGACACAAAACGTGGCACGCATTTTTCATTCTGTGCAACGTTGTCAGTCAGAGGAGCTGGAATGGGTCTTTCTTTTTCCTCCATTCAAAGACCATAATGAAATGCTCCTCATTACAGAAAACTACCCGACAGCAATTTGTTTTCATCATAATAACAACCCAAAAGACAAATGAAAGCGATCAAAGAATGAAACTAACCCAAGCATTTTTGCAAGACAGCAGCTGGCACCCACAGCCACTGACGTATCTGCTGCACCACTAACTGCAACATGAGAACCGCCAAAGCAATGGACGGCAAAAGAAATGTGCCACCGCAGGCGAGGGGTAAGATTTTCGAATGTGAGGCTTAGCCTTGGGGTAATTTTCACAAGCAAGTAACAAAACACTCAGAAGAGTTGTTTTACTGCACGCAGTACTGAATTTAACTAGTAAAGTACGGATGTTCTGCCATACTAACCTACTTTTTGACTGTATGTATTTCTAATGTGGGGGGTTTGTGTGTTTGTTTTTGCATCAGGAGCCTAACCTGAAGGAGTAACAGTAAGAATAGTGTTATATTAGACATCGCTGCCCTCTAGTGACTACACAGAACAAGAAACTGGAAGAGCCCATTCCCTGCAAAAAGTTTCTTTGCTCCCAAGATATGAGTGATCTGCTGGATGCCATTGAACTATGGCAGAATTTTATGGGAGCAAAATCTTAGTTAATCTTAGCCTTAATAGATCATTTGAATAAAGGAAGTACTTGAATGTAAATAAGTAAACATTTCTGTAAATGGAGTATGTGGTGCAATAAATGGTCACAGATTACAATCAGCGATACTTTTGTGTTGCATTAAAATACTGCATGACAAGTAATTCAGGTAAGTTACAGCTGCAAACAAGAAATCTATATTACATAACAACTAGTTCAATGAAGAAATCGGTCTAATTTATCAAGGAAACATTTTATGTATGTGACAGTGTTTACACTGCTGGGGATTTTCACAATAAACAGTGACAGACATTTCAACAAAAAACAGCATGAGTCATATATGTGCATCATTGCCTTCATTCCATAAACTGCGCATATGCAGAATTGTCCATCATTTCAGTAGGAGCAAATGGGTACTATAAGGTTTGTTAAAAATAGAAAGTTCTTTTTTACAAAATCTGTATTTTACAATAGCAAGTTTCTTGATATTCCTTAATACTGTAGTTCCAAATTTCCAATATTTTGAGACTGTGTTTCGTTGCTTAGCTTATAGATGTTAACTGTAATGGGACCTTGCCCTATTACGAACAGTGCTGAAAATCATACCCCTTGATGTAGTTTCTTGATGCAAAATCTTAAACTTGTTTGTTTCACCAGCATAAATACCAGTTAACTGGACTAGATTATAACAAACTGAAACATAGCACACCACTTCAGTGAAAACCCTGTTTTTCATCTTTATATGCAGCAAGCCGGTGGAGAACGTCTGAATCCTACGGACATAAACTTCCAGTTATACTTCACAGTCATTTGTAACCATATAATCAAATTACTGCAGCTGGCAACATAATCTAGTGTAGGCTTACTGGTAGGAAAGGGGTTTGGAAAGGGTTAATGCACTCTTCAATGTTTCCTAGTGTAATCATTCTTGAGAAATTTAACCATTGTTTATCAAAAGTAAGTTCTGGAGTTGAGATGGTTGCTTTAGGAAATTGCTGCTGATTTCTCAAATTTAACTTCCTTAAACTGGCATTTCCTCCCAATAAAGAAAGCTATTGCCACCCAAGTACAGTTAGAAATGAGAAAAGGAAGGGTCTATACAAAAATTACTATATGCAGTGTCATTGTTTTTATTAAGGCATTACCTAGGCCTATGTTTGGCACTATCAGGACATTAAAAGTCAGCCTCTGACCCAATGAGATTATAAACTAAGTAAATGGTGCATTTATGTAAGCTAGACTATTTCCTTTTTCCAAGTTCTCAGGCTGTGTCTAAACAGCATGCACCGCAGATGCTCCTTGGATGCTCCAGGGAAGCTGCTTCTGCACCTCACTCCCATTTCCTTTCTGCTTAAAAACCAAGATGAATGTGCAAAGCGAGGAGGAAAGGAAACAAATATGTCATGAATGGAGAACAGTATCAGAGCACACACCCAGGCCTAACAGATCAAAGTGAGTCCTGAATCCATAATGTTTTTTGACAGTACAAACTTGTCTTCTGTAGCTAGCTTCAGTAAAATTCTCTTTTGCATCAGATTAATACTGAAAAAAAGCCCAACTTGTTCATGGCACTTTTACAGTCTTTCAGTTTGCAAGTGACTTTTGGTTTCTCACGCACTTACACTGTGACTAGCAGAACACATTCTGGTTTTTTGTTAACCCGGGACTACAATGCTCCAGGTGAATGCAGCAAAACTATTTCTTCTGTCATTAGCAGCCTTTTATCTCCGTAATGAACCTGGCAGAACAAGGATGCTAAACAGCTATCCAACTAATAATCAACCCCCGGGGCACACACCCATGCGCTCTTCGAGAGCACTCTTCTTCTTCTTGCACTGTACTTTTCTACTCCACCCATAAGCTCTTATCTGAAAAGAATCAGTGATAAAAACAGCTACTTACATTTTCCTATCTGAAATCAGAGCAGTGCCAACCCCTCTCAGAGAAAGTATCTACCAGCTGGGCTCTTCTTTAGTCAATTGGCAAAGAAACTATCACAGGATTACTGGAGAAAGTTCTCCCTGAGGCAGAGCAGACACAGGCCCAGGAGTGTCAGAAGACAGGGCCCTTGCACTGGGATCACAGTGAAGCAGAAGGGATGGAAGTTTGCAAAGGAATAGCTACGAGTGAAAGAAAAATAGAAGAGACATGAATAATTGGAAGTAGATGAATGAGGGGGTTGTGGAAAAGTATGGAAGGATAGTGAGAGTATGGGATGGATAGACAGGTGGAGAGACAGGATGCAGTTAAAACTAAAAAGACTAAAATAAGTACTAAAAAAACTCCAGGGCCTGGGAGCAGAACAGTAGGCTGCTCTGGGTGTGCTCTGCAGGTCGACTTTCGGCCTTCAAATATTCGGTTACATTTTTTGGCTATATGACTTTCCTTCAAGAAGAAAATATTTTAAATGTATTGACATATAAAATTCTCAGCTGCCTCAATCCTAAATCTCAAATTTAAGATAAAAGTAAGAAAAAGATGGAATTTAATAAAATACTATCATTTAACAAAATATTTACAGAACTTGTCTTTAAAGAAAAAAAAAACAAATTAAACCTGCTTATACCTCTTTCACTCAAAGTTACACAGGCACTTACATGCTTCTCTGATCGGAATTTTAAAGCTCCCCATCTAGCTTCAAATGTATTCCTTGGAAGTATAATTTTACCACTTTTATTTAACAAAATCCTATCAGTAGCTAATCACCAAAGACATTTCACACTCCACATCACTTATTTGTTCTATTCACTGAAAGTGTCATATTCTATTTTGAACTCACTTAAAAGCCTGATTTGTCATCACGCTTTCTGGGAAAGCCACTACACACAGTCTACATGACTCCTATCCTCCCCAGTACTTCATTACTTTGTAAATACACTTCAAAAAAAAAAAAAAGGACAAGTCTTTCTTTAACAGGCAGAAAAAGCTCTCTCTCTGTTACACACACACAAAATGATCCATGTATGTTTCCCATTTAAGAAGGACAGATTTTATGCCCATCACAGCATTTCACTGCTCCAATTATTCACATTCCTATTCAAAAAGCACAGCTATTCTGTGAGAAGTGTAATGCTCAAATGGTCTATGAAGTCTTTGGGAAAGACACTATTTATTCCCTGGGATCACCTTGCAACCTAAACCACTCATGCAAATCTTTAAAGAGGATAATTCTGAGGCACTTCTATATATCAAATGTTGGTGCACATTCCCAAGTAATTACAGAATAGAATGCAAAAAAAATTATAGCACCTTTGCCCAGGGAAGTGGTTGAGTGACCATTCCTTGAGATGTTTAAAAGACATGTAGACATGGCACTTAGGGACATGGTTTAGTGGTGGACTTGGCCATGTTAGGTTAATGGTTGGACTCAATGATCTTAAGGGTCTTTAACTTAAACCTAAATGATTCTATGATTCTATGTACAAGGTAGCCCAAAGCACTTTGCAGTAAAACACTAAAAATACTCCGTGGGTTTCAAAAGCAGAAGCAGTTGCCAGTACATGCTTAGCAAGGCATAACCTTGGATTAAGAGCAAACTTACACTAAGAGGAAAAGATGACAAGAACACTGATGTCACTGTTACCTTTTATGAAAACAACTATGGGGAAGTTCCTGTGATCTAAGATTTTAATTTTTTAATAGAAATGCAGTACTCATTGTTTCATATACATATATGCATGCATAATACATCTATATACATGTATGTGCATATATAAAAGAAAAATAAGAGTATATCTACTTTAATGCACATGTATATATAGGTACATATATGTATATACCTTCCTAAACCTGATTTTCCAGAATCAGAATATTGCTGTGCAAAAAGGGGTTACTGCTTAGCCTAACACTATCACTCACATTTGGTCACTTCAGATGACTTGAAAATAAATGTGGAAAAAGTCTATGTATTTTCATGTATTTACTGAAATCTCTTAGAGTAGAAAATATTTCATGTATACAGCTATGTTCGTATTTTCACTAGTTTGACCAAGGATAATGGTTAAGAATGGGAAAAGTTACAGAGCTGGCATGGGCTGTGTATGGTTCAGTTAGAATGCTTATGGCCCACAACGC
Source organism: Phaethon lepturus (assembly GCF_000687285.1). Classification (NCBI taxonomy): domain Eukaryota; kingdom Metazoa; phylum Chordata; class Aves; order Phaethontiformes; family Phaethontidae; genus Phaethon; species Phaethon lepturus. Next base: position 2,064 of record NW_010561041.1, on the reverse strand, counting down.
TCGTTACACACAAGTTTAATGTTACAGCTCTGATAGTGCCAGAACAGTGTCTCCTGTTTTGGGTAAAATAAAGAATAGCAGAAATATTTCAGAATGTACCAACTACTTCATAAACCGTTACTATAATTCACAGTTTGGGGGTTAGATTAGATTTATCGAAAACATTTCACCAAATCTATAACTTATATTTTTATTTGCATCACTTATACACATAGTTTTAAATACACCGTCTGCTCTCACAGGCCTGATTTTAGTTTGACATATTTCATACAGTTAATTTGCTCCATTATTTTCTCTTAGAATGTGCATCTATTTCGTATATAGTTGTTAAGTGAGTTCGTTCAGTGGAATCAATCCAAATCTCGGGCGCTTTGATTTACTCAATTGATAAAGGGAACTTTTCTCATACATTTACTGCAAAATGCTTAAAGATTTTCTTTGACAACTCAAATAACAGTTACCTCTGTAAAGATATGTTTGTGACATGAACAGAATGATTCCCCAAAAACTACAAAAGGAAACACTCTACCAGAATGGATACAGTCTAAAGCAGAAAGCTACTTTCAGCAAAACAAAGCCATGAGGCAGTCAGTATTCTGCTCTAAATGTAGTAGCTTTGGCCTTTTTTTCTGTTTTCCTGTATCTTAAGTGTTTCTATTGCTCTTTTATTCTGATGAAAACATTTTAACATTTTTGCTCATGGAAAATCACAACTGGAGCTTGGGAGCAGAAAAAATAATCAACTTACAAGGACAATTTTCTCCATTCTTTTAAGGATTCTGTCTTGGATTCTGTCTTTGATTTTTTTCCACTATTTTTAAATAAGACCAAAAAAAGACCTTTTACAAAAGGAAAACAACAGCAAAGTCTTAGCAAAGTCAGTGATTACTTGTGTAAAGTAACAGAAAAATGTAAATAGAAAACTACCAGGTGAGTATTTTTAGTTGCAGTAAGATCAACTTTCATTGCTGCATGTCTCATTTTCCTTGGATTACAATACTAGGTTATGAACTAGAATTCCCCACTGATCATAATATCAGTAAGAAGATACAGCCCTTTAATGTAGGACAATAAAAATTGTTTCTGATTATATGCTGGCAGTATCAGGTTTTAAATATGGCTAGAAGTTTCTGTTTCAACAATAGTTGTTAATTTGTGCAAATTATAAAAAAGGCAAAACTACATTTTAATTCTTACTACTTTTATGACCACAGGAAGAATAGGTTAATACAGAGTAAAGGAAGAAAATACCTAAAGAGGAAAACTAATATGAAAATTAAATTTTATGTCTGTCTTATTATATTAAAAGAAGGGAATTCAGAACATTTTGGTAGTGACACATACCCCCACCCCATCCTTCCAGGTTTTACTGCTGTGTGGCAGAAAGAAGCACACATTCATTCTTTAGCTCCAGATTCAATCACTAGTAAAGCTGTACGTGAGCTTAGAAGAATAAGACTTGCTCTCACACTATGCCTGCTGTCCCAAGCTGTGCTTTTTCTATTGCTCTAACTCTAGTTAAATTGGAGGTTGATAAGTGTGAGAACATAATGCCTTTACGGATTCCAGAGTAGCTACAAAAAACAACTCCAGCAAACCTAAAATTCCTTGAGAACTGCCAAGGAGGTCAAAGTTTCTCTCCAAGCCTACAAACAAGAAAAGATACACAGTGTACTGCTAGCCAATGTCACTCTAAACTCATCTCATCAAGGAGCTCAAGGTGTCAAAACTTTGGAAGGACAGATGTCAGCAATACTCAGGAAAGCAGCAGCTGTTCTAAAGCCTAGGAACATACACCACAGCTGCTCTGTCAGCAAATCTAAGGACTAACTTAAAAATATGTGGTATCTCCTTCAAGTTGTTTACAATTACCTGACTTTTTATTAAAATGGAGTATAGGTAATATTTTGAGTATTGTAGTTATTCAGAATATATTTGTAAGAAGATAGGAGACAATAAAGTGCTTTTAAGTTCCTCTTGGAGTAACGTGGATGGCTGGGCTCAAAGAGTTGTTGTGAATGGAGTTAAATCCAGCAGGCAGCCGGTCACAAGCGGTGTTCCCCA
>NW_010561040.1:0-28834 GCF_000687285.1 Phaethon lepturus | reverse complement strand
ACTATTATTGGGGTTTGGGTGCTTTTTTTTTAATTTGGTTTGTTTTTTTCACTATCTTCTTTTGCTTTGGCTGATTTAAGCACATTTTTGGCCTATGAGATACTTGTAACAGACTTTTTCTGATGTTTGTATTTATACAATAAAGGAAGGTGTAGAGGTGTCTTATGTAATTATGTTTCCTTAAAGTGTTCATAAAATCTTCCACTACACTCTGTTTGATCAGCAGCAAATAAAAAAAAAATTTTCTGATTCATAAGACCTCCATAGAGTTAGAGGGACTAGCAAGCAAGTGAAGCATTGATGTGTTTGTGACTCTCTCTATTTTTATGCATGTATGTACATGCATTTACATGTATGTGAGTGTTTCTGATTGTGTGTGTTTAGTTTGGGGGAAAATATGGAGAAAATTAAAGGAAATCACAGCTGTGCTAAAATATTCCACAACAGTTGCAATAGGATACATCTCACTGAAGGATGAGTAGCAACATCTGTAGTAATGATTAGAGATTAAATTAATACTGTGAAATATCCAGTGTTCAGGCAGCTACAGTCCATGCTGAGGTACTTCACCTATTATGTAAAAACATCAAGGTGTTCCCACAGGTGTTAGGCAGCTGTAACCGTAAGGTGATAATGAAAGATGAAAATAGTTTTTAGTCCTTTCTCACTCAATATTGACAATAAAAATAGACAAGATCTGTGATATCCATTATTCATTCTACTCCATTGCAAGATCTTCCATTTGGCAATGTAACATCCTGGCAAACCATCTAAAGCTCTTTCGACTAGAAGTTAAAATCTTCCAACACAGGTCTCTTGGGAAAAATTGTGACACTTGTCTACAGATGTGTTCTGTGTTACAGGAACAGAAAGGTTATGAGTCCAAAGTAGCAGGTGGAAAGCAGGGCAAGAAGAAGAGAAAATTTCAAGTTTAACAACAGTCTTCCCATATTCATTAGCTCTTTTGTTGATGCCACCTGCACTATAATTAAGTGGAGTCACCAGATAATTTTTTTTTTTTTTTTTTTTTTTTTACTATTTATGAATAGCTCCTGAAGGAAAAGTTTGCAATTTAACCTTGAGGCAATATTTTTATTTTCTAACCATGCAGTGAAAACAAAATTTAGTTTTAGCTCTGCCCAAAAATGCTTCTAGCATTGAGAATTATTGATTACTGGATGCCAATATCAATAAATGTTTACATGTAGTCTAAAGCATTATGCATATGTGTGTCTTGGAAATGTGAGTCTGTGGAAGATTTCTTCCTATTTGTAATGGGTTTGGCCTACAGCCATTTTATTATCATTTCTCATCAAGTTCCACACTGCCAGCTGAATCATCATCTTGCAAATCTCAGTCTACAGCTGTAAATGAAGAAATTACTTTCAAGAAAATGTGATTATTCATTTCCTACTCTTTTAGTCTTGTAACATCTCAAAGTTAAAGATGGACGTTGTGACAGTGTAGAATTATGCTCGTGTCTTGTCTATTACAACCTATTTACCAATGTTCACCAATAAAAAAGTAAAAATAAAAAAGAGACACAGTTTTATAGCTGGAACTACTTTGAAGATCTCAAACACATACGGCTTGCATGTGACAAGGGCAATTACTTAAAATCAAAATGTTTTGTGAAAACACATCAGAAAAATTCTAGTGAACTTAAAAAAAAAAAAATAACAAACGAACAAGTTCAAGAAAAGTTTGCCCAGTTTCTGGACAGATTACTTGAGGGATGACACTTATTGGGTGACAGCTCCAGGGCCTGTTACTTCTTGGCAGCCCACAGCTGCGGAAATGCTGCCCCTCTCATCAGGCTGTATGTATCCCACAGGTACGTACGCAGCCTGGGAAACCAGCTGTTCCAAAGGCTGGGCTGCCATTGTGAACGCCTCATGTAAGGATTAAAAGCTGCCAACAGAAAAGCTTCAAAGAAATACCGGTTTACTTCAGAACTACATTGGTTTTGGACCTTACATCGAACAGCTCCAATTCTCAGCTTGTGAGATTGTTGTATGAATCCAGGATCACGATCTTGGTAGAAGAATGAAAATTACCCTGCAGTATATACTCTGTTTCCCAGGCTTTGCTAGTTCTAGTAGACAGAGCCCTTCTTTGTGAGAAACGTGTAGATCTGTGGTGCTTCTGCCCCTCTGAACCAGCAGAGGATCCAAACCCAGGTATTTGCACTGTCTGGACAGTTTTAGCAGTCTGATGTAGTGTGATTAAAAGGACAAAAGGTAGGAGTTGCAATCAGCCAGAGAAGAGGTATAGCAGCAGGTAGAATAGAAGAGCAGAGCAGAAAAGGAGATTGAGAGAAATTATGTGCTTGTGTTTTACTGATGGTGTAAGAATTTTCTTTGTAGAGTAAGCTCTGTTTCTATTGCTGTATTGCTTCATTACTGAACTTATGTCTATGTAAAGAGAAAATATTAAATCAAAAGACATACACAGACGTACACACAGGAAAGCCCATAACATATCTTATATATAGAAATGCATACACATACAATATGCATATACCATATGCATAAATATACATACTTATGCTCCCATATAAAAATGTTTTTTCATATACAATAAATACGTATACACATATACACACCCATTTTATATACATATGCATATTTACACGTATAGATGTGTATACATACACACAGGCATCTATATGTAGCAATGAAAACATTACTCATTCTGTAAATGACAGAAAAAACCCAGAAACAGTAGTTGATAACATTTCTATTCTGGTAAATATGAGTAGCTGCTAACAGGCCCATCAGAACATAGTTTGAGGATCAACAAAGACCTTTGATGATTCATATGGGAAACAACTTCAATGTATAGCGAAAACAACTTGCGGCACTGCACTGAGCGGAAACGCAATAAATTGCTCCTGGTCTCCCATGGATTCCATAGGTACAGAATGAGGAGGAACATGTTTCCATGCAATCACCTTCACTTATAATGTACAGTAGTTCGGTGCTACATTTTCAAAACTCAGTCAGTATAGAAACTTATCATTTTGAACATGGCTTGGTTTTGCTGTCGGAGTGTTACCTTGACCAGGCACGAATTATAAGTACAACTACAGCTCTTGCAATAGGATGGCCAGTTAAAAATGTGTCACTGTAGTTATGCCAAAAAGATGTGAAATTTTAGTATCAGTTCAGTCACTAAAAATTTAAAATAATTTAAGGAAGAAGGAATAGTTTAATTCTGAATTGTTGTAGTAAAAGCTGTTAATTAAGTATCATGAATATAAATAAGGAAATAATGTTTTTGATTAATCAACAATTCAAAAATAAAAACACATGTTATATCTAAAAATAATACTATTTAGAAAAATTAAAGATGGGGGAAGTATTTTTGACCAAATGAAATAGTGTAATTTAGAAAAAAAAAATTTTTCTCAGTTTTGTCTGCAATACTAGCCAAAGGAAATTTTGAGACACATGTTGTTTCAAAGTGTTAAATCCTAAAATTTTGTTAAATAATAGAAAGTAAATATTTCCCATATTGGTTTATCTTACTTTGCTTCAGAATATAGAGGAAAAAAATTATGCAAATCTCAAAACATTTAGTGTAACTAGATGCGCTAATACTGAATTTTAAGTCAAAGAAAAAGGTTTTGTGCATAAGAAAGTGCCCGCTAACTACAATTATTTTGCAGTAGTTTAAGTTCTTCATTCTATACTTTTTGAATGAAACATGGAGACAAACATGGGACCTTCTGCTCTCTGATTACTTGATCATCTTAGTATATTACACTGCAGGGAAAAAAGAAGTCTTCCTACTACAACTGCAGGCATTATATAGAAATTCGCATTTTGCTCACTGTTCTGAACACATGGCAGAAAGCGTGAGCATGGACGTATAGAAGAAATAAAAAGGATTGTCTCTTCCCTCTTCTTCAAGAGCGATCAAAAGACACTTCAGGACCTTGGGATGGTTTGTAAGGGAAACCAGTGCACAGGTTATTTTTTCCCCCCTCCTTCCAGTTGCAAGCAGTGACACAGGAAGAAACAGACAGGCCCAGCCTATTACTGCATGGCTCCCTGACGGGTGCCACCACCATAGTTTTGAAGTTTTTGATAATGGGGCGGCCTACACGGCACCTGGCTTGCTGGCATCAGATGGGATTAACCTTTCTCAAATTAGGAAGAGGGTCTTGGCTCACAAACTAGCGGGACTTATTGACAGGGCTTTAAACTAGACTCGAAGTGGGAGAGGAATAGTATCAGGCTTACCCATAACAAACTGTGGGATGACATGCCAAGGTTAGAGGGACAGGGTGCTAGCGAGGCCCCTCAGCCTGTTGCACCAGAGAAAGACCTCAGAGGAACTAAAGTGGGTTACTCTAAGAGTGTGACACATCCAACAGCCCAGCTGAATTGCCTCTACACCAGTGCACACAGCATGGACAACAAACAGGAGGAGCTGGAAGCCACCGTGCTGCTAGAAAGCTTTGACCTGGTTGCCGTTACTGAAACTTGGTGGGACAAATCCCATGACTAGAGTGTGGCTATTGATGGCTACAGGCTGTTCAGGAGGGACAGGTGAGGAAGGAAGGAAGGAGGTGTTGCCCTCAATGTCAAGAAACAGGTAGCGTGTGAAGAGCTGTCCCTGAGGAATAGCCATGAACCAGTCAAAAGCTTATGGGTATGAACTGGGGGACCGAGGCAACAAAGGGAACCTTGTGGTTGGTGTCTACTAGAGGCCACCCAATAAAGGGGAGTCTATTGATGAACCCTTCTGACTTCAGCTACAGGAGGCATCATGCTCCCAGGCTCTTGTCCTGCTGGGGGACTTCAACCACCCCAACATCTGCTGGCATAGCAAAACAAAAGCAGCACGGCAAGCTGCTCTTCCTGTGCCAGGTAACAGACAGCCCTACCAGAGGGGATGGCATACTGGACCTGTTGGTCACCAACGCACGTGAGCTGATTGGTGACGCCAAGATTGGAGGCAGCCTGGACTGCAGTGATCATGAACGGGTGGAGTTCACACTCCTGAGGGATATGGGGCAGGTGAAGTGTAAAGTCAGGACCCCAAACTTTAGGAAAGCAAAATTCCAGCTCTTCAGGCAGTTAGTCGATAGGATCCCCTGGGAAACTGCCCTCAGGGACAAGGGAGCAGAACAGAGCTGGCAGATCTTTAAGGATGCTTTCCACAGAGTGCAAGGGCTCTCGATCCCCAGGTATAAGAAATAAGGAAAGGAAGGCAAGAGACCAGCATGGCTGAGTGGAGACCTGCTGGGCAAACTAAAGGGCAGGAAGGAAATGCACAGGCAGTGGAAGCAGGGACAGGTATCCTGGGATGAGTACAGGGACACTGCCCAGTTGTGTAGGGATGAGGTCAGGAGGGCCAAGGCATGACTGGAGCTGAACTTGGCAAGGGACGCAAAGAATAATAAGAAGGGCTTCTACAGGTATGTCAGCCAGAAAAGGAAGGTCAGAGAAAGTGTGCCCCACTTGATGAGCAAGACTGCCAAACTGGTAACAATGGATGAGGAGAAGGCTGAGGTATCCTGTGACTTTGTCTCAGCCTCCACTGGCAGTGTTTCTTCCCACACCTCTCAAGGGGATGGACTGCAAGATGGAGACTGGAGGAGCAAAGTGCCTCCCACTGTACAAGAAGATCAGGTTCAAGACCACCTGAGGAACCTGGACATGCACAAGTCTGTGGGACCTGACGAGATGCTTCCCAGGGTCCTGAGGAAACTGGCTGATGTAATTGCCAAGCCACTATGATTCTATGATTCTTTCTATTTGGCGGGGTTACTAGAACTTCAAGGCCCCTCATTATGTCTTCTGACGTTTGGTCTTGAGCAATAAAATATTAGGCATGGATAAGAAAGTATGCAGTTGAGCGAGAGAAGTAACTTTCCCTGAACATTTTCAAGAGGGAGGAAGGCTGGATTTTAGTGAGGAAGGACTAGAAGATCCTAATACCTCCAGCAATAAGCCACCTCCAGCAGAGCTGTGACCTCATATATCACTCAGCCATTGCAGAAGCTGAACTTGATTGTTGCCCATTTCTCCTACTGTTCTTTATCAGATTAATGAGTCTTTAATATTCACAATCATCATGACTGCTACATGTTTTGACAACACCAGCTACTTTCCAGAGGCTTCACCTACCTAGAATTTAAGCAGCATTCCTCAGCTGGAAAGCTATTATTAACACTCGAGTGAAACCAGACACAATTTTTCAGGGCCCAAATTCAGGTTGTCATAACAACTTGACACAGTTCTAATAATCCTATTTTTATTACATTGCTTAAGTAGAAATAACAAGATGTATTTGTTCTCCATAAAAGCAACTGCAATCTAACCATTCAAACTGTGTTTTTGTAATTGAATGTAGAGCACCAGTATACCTCACAGTGACATCAGGTTACACTCATAGCAACCCTGCTGATGTTGGTGCTGTAGTTTGAATTTATGTAGGTGTATCTGAGCTCTGGATGGGGCACCAAATGACCAAGCTTCTTCTGCTCTTAAGGAAAGCTCTACTGTTCAAATCAGAAAGGATACAGAAATGTGAACATACTGAAAAAGACTGAAGTGGGAATAAGATACAACAGAAAATGATGTTTGCTTAAAGGCAGGAAAATAAGTTCATCAGTTCTGTACAGCACACTGGAGGGGGAGGGAAATATTCACAAGAGAAATTTTGATGTGATCCTGAGAAATTTACAGAATACCTTCTAAAAGAGTCTTCACCCACAGTTGACTACTTAGCCAAATTTTCTATGGCAATCATGTACTGCATGCTGTCATGGTGGTAGTTTTCTTAACCTTCTTTAAGCTGTATCTAAACACCTCAGTGCCCCACAGGACAAAGCAAAACAGTTGAAAAGATAAATCTTTGGTTTCGGTTTCTCTGAAAGACGAGAAAAATCCACACAGTCAGTTACAGGTAAGGCCTGGTTTAAGGAGCCTGTCTCTCTCTTCCCACTTTTGGGATGAGATTCACTTCATCTCACTGTAGTCACTTACAATTTAGATATCTAAGCAAAGCTACCGGACTAAAATCTACAGATGTTGGAGAAAGCTGTCACACGCACAGGCAGATTATCTTCTAATGGGGCTGGATTTCATACCTGCAGGGGAAGAGCAGATGTTATGCCTGAACCAGGCATCTAATTTTCAGATGACAGAAATTAAGTGAAGGGTTTCTACTCTCCATTCCCAGTTCTTAGTTGTGACCCAATAGCTCTGTGATGTTTGTAAGCATGACATTTCAAGAGGTGAACCCTAGGCCATATCTAATAGATCCTCATGTGTGCTAGGTCTTGTTGCTCCCATACGTAGTCTTGCTATAATGCCTAAATTAGAGTTCTGTTTTCTATTCCATACTGGTGTTACAAATATATGTGTGGTTGAAAAGTACATGAAGAGTAAGGATAGGTAGGATCTGTGCAAATGTAGGATCCAGGGGACTTACACTCCGTTTTTCCCTATGCTTTTAACAGGTCCTTGAAATGCCATTTTGTTGCTCTGTCCCTTAATTTTTTTGGGGGAAAAGAAATGAACAAACCAAAAACCCAAGTGATAACCCTTCACTTCTTTTCTTATATTGCTAATTTACATGCAGACTTGGACACCAAAACTCATTTTTATACTGACTAATATGACTGGATGGTCTACAAGCCACTAAAAAATTCCACCTGTGCCTTCAGTGGTATGAATCCTCACAGAAAAGTGATGTATCACATGGATACAAATCCCAAATATGTCAAAACAATATAATCAGGCAATGCATATAATAGGGAACAAAAATGAAGATCTTTAGCTCATGTAAATTAACACTGATCAATTAAGTATTCAATATAAAGGCATCTAAGCTATTTTCAAAAGATGCTTCTAAAAGTTTTTGTTGTACTGCCCAAAGAAGGACAAAACATCACAAATTCACTGTGATAAAGAACCACTCACTAAGCAATGCAAAGAAAAGAAACCCTTGAACAACTTCAAATGAATATAATAGGGTGGCAGCCAAAACCACCCCCTCAAACCTTTTACCTCCAGAGCACCAACAAAGGAAGAAGCAAGTAGCTTGTGTTCCCTTAGAATTAAAGACATTCAGTGTGATGTTTAAGAACATTGAACAATAAATATCATGTGAAAGTGAGGTTCTACATAAAAATAATTTGCAAGAACAAAGAGAAAGCAAAATAAAAGAATATGTTTTGTTAGATATGTTGTGGATACAAGTTTCTACACTAAATAGAGCTTTCAGTGTTTGAGTTCTTGATCAGTATGCAAGGTGTCAAACAACTTCTCCTTGCCCCTGGTTATTCCAACAGTTGACAATGCTCTTTACAGAAAAAACAAACAAAAAGTATAATTTAATTGTGTCTTTGACAGCATTTGCTTTTCCTAATATCACTTACAGTCTTTGCTTTATTGACACTATTTTCGGATATGTGGCTGATGTGCTGGTAGTAAGTGTTCCATGCAAATGGTTGTATTCCAGTATTGAAATATAAGTTCTGTGAAAAGTTTGGTCTAAGTCTAGAAAATATAATTTAAAGGAACACATCAGGTATCAAGTCTTGTTGCCCGTTGCTTTGTATGCTACTGGATTATTGATAATTGTGCAAAGGAAATGCAAAGAACCACTATCCAGGTAGTGGTATCCAGAAGATCTTTTTTTGCCTGTGTTGCAAAGGATAACTCTGTAGCAGTCCCCGGGATCTCAGCTGGGACTGTTATCATTGCACTCATGGGATGCCATCATGTCCTCTGAAATAAAAACATTACTTTCGGTAGAAGAATTTGACTAAGAGTCTTTTGGGAAAAGTAGCCCAAGGCTATGATAACTCCACACAGGGTGAGGCTTGAGGATTGAAGATAAAAGCATCTACCAAACTGACCTTAGAAACACCATTCATGATACAGAAGCTTCTTGAACTTTTAGCTACCTTTAAATGAGGACTTTCACATCTGCATTCCATGGTCTATGAATCCAACAAAATTTAAGTTTATAACAACATAACTTGACACAGAAGCCCTTGGGATTTTTTTTTTTCTTGTTTTAAAAAATATATTTAACAGATCATTTTATCACATAATTTTTCAGATCTATCTAAACTGTTGGGACTATATGTAATATAAGACAGCGCTTTTCTTCTTCATAAGTTAAAAAAAAGACAAAAAATGTAGCTAAGTCTATTATATAAGACAGTAAAAAATGTACTAACTGAAAAATAATTAATTTCCTTAGGAACTAGAATACTTTGTTAAATAGGATATTATTAAATCATTAAATAAATTGTTCATATGCTTGTCTTTCTTTTAAAGGAAAACATTTTGTGACCATAAAACCAAAATGCAATTGCTAGTATTACAATTAGTGTTTTGATTCAAAAACTTAAAGAAATTTAAACTCAGTAACATCAAAGTGTTATTAAGCAGACGTCTTTATTGCAGCACTGGACGCATGGGGAATATCTCCTCCTAACATGCGTGTGCTGAAACAGGAGTTCATCCTTTATATACCTTAAGGACATGAATATTCACACATTTTCCAAGAAATCACCGCCTTCTTGCTTCCCTACTATATTTACATAATGCTGGCATTGCAAAACTACACTACGCATGCGCAGGGGTCTCGGGTGGTCGTCGGTGGTTGTTTGGGGAGTTAGTCCCCTAGTCCCTTTTCCCTTTTATGGTCACCAGTCTTTTGAGGATAATTTCTTCTCCTTGGATGTTTATCCCTTCTGTTGTTCAGCCAAGCGGTTCCTTCTTATCATCCTTGTTTGAGCACTCCTGCCAGTCTGTCTCTACGCTCAAGGTTAAGATATCTTCTCTGTTCTCTTTAATCCCTCAGTCCTTGCTTTTAACTCTTCATTGTTTTAATTTTCATGAGGCCTGCTTTAGTCGTGATTAACCGTTTACACAGTTACAATGTTAGCATTGAGGAAATACAGCCTAAGAACTACGAGAGTAGGCCGTTGAACATAATCACACAGTTATTAGGCTAAAGAATTCTATACTACAGTTAAACTAATCACATAATCAGTAGCCTTCCAGAAAGTATCTATATTAAGAAATTTGCAAAACTTACAGTTGATTAGTTACACATGCTAAAACCTTATAATTGTTCTAGATCATTGTTTCAGTTTAGTGGCTAAAAATCAGATTGAGGTAAGTTAAAAGTTGAGAAGTAAGTTTCAGGTAACGTTTTTATTTTGAGTCATGCCTTTAAAAGTTAAAAAATGTGTAGGTGTATATATATATTTATATTTATACTTCTCCTTTGAAATGAAAACATGCTTGAAGTACTCATTTTTTGGCTGTTTGGTTTTCCAAATAGACTTTTGGAATTTTTTAGCCACGTTATTCAGAAATTTTGAAAGCAAGAGATGTCATTTTAATGCTATTTTCAATTTGTTCATTGTGGAGGTATTTGCATTTTAATACTAACAAAATCCCCAGAGATCTCAAACCAAAGGTATGACGTTTTTTCATTTTTCATGACATTTCTGGAATGCCTTTTCTTACAGTAATGGATTGTGGAGGAAAATTGATCTTATTATAACATATCTTTTTTTAAGGTATAACATCAGAGAAAATACTAAGTACAGGACAGAAATTTTCCTCCCTATGATCATGTCACTTTGATCTCCACTGCATATAGAATATTTATAAAAAGACAAAAGTTATTATCGTATTTCTCCAGGGGATTGGGATTGTCATTCTCAAAATAGATCGGAGTTGTCCTGTTTTCCTGCCAAACACATTTGACTCCAAATCTTGCACTTAAGTAAAGCCTTGTTCTATCCTCTGTATTTGTATCTGTTAAGTTCATATCAATATTTCTGCATTTTTTATGGTTGGCTGAGTTACTCTGGAAATTCAGATAAACTTAATGACGCCTAAAAGGCAGCGGGGAGTACTCTAAGCCATAAAATCGTGCAGTTCCTCCAAGTTCACAGAAGCAGACTTGCCAAGACAGGAATGAGGCTCTATCTCATGAGCAATATTTGAAAAGCTTAGCCAAGAGCGCCAGGCTTCTTGTAATCTCCAACAACAAAGTCTCCTCTGTTTTCAAAAATTGTTCCTTGCTTTTTTTTTTCATCTGTTTGGGTTTTTGGTTTTGTTTTGAAAAGACTGCTTTTCTTTATCAGACATACTTGGCATGCAAAATAATCTGCCAGCTGCATCATGTCTTGTCTGGGCACACATCAAAAACTAGTTTGGATGCCACCTGTTTGATTACTCATCTAGTGATGCCAGTTCTGATGTTGCTTGAACATGCTATGAACAGAACAAAGAGCAACAGAATATATTTTGTTTTTCTGAAAAAATGAAGTTGAAGAAGTGGTGATAGTTAAAGAAGCTCTGATCAGAAATGGATCTGTCATATCACCATACAAATAGCTATACTGCATTTGAAATGTTGGACAATATATCCTGGCTGATTATACCAGAACTTCTCAAATCTCAAATGCCGTGTTCTATACCAACTCTTTTTTCCTTCAGTAGTGGAATTTTTTAAAACCTTATGAAAAATGCCTGTGCATGTAATTGTAGATTATTGTATATACTTTAATTTTTATTTACATACATTTATATGTAAGTGTGGATCTTAAGATACTGGAACATTCACAAATATGATAGTATTTTTGAACAATTCTTGGATACTTTTTCAACTGAGTTATTTGCACTGTCTCTTATCAGAAAAAATTAAGACATAGAGAAATCTAAAACAAAAGTCTCCATATTCTTAAGTACATGCTTAAAATAAGAAGTTGAGTTTACTTTAAAAAATGCCTCTTTACTGTAAAGGGAACCAATATTCACTAGTTCAGATGAGGCTACCTACATTGCAGATGTTTGAAGCTAGGCAAAATAAACCCATTATTTCTGATAAATATCTTGACGGGGAGTTCGCCAATTGGATATGCAGCTGAATTATATCATTTAGAGGGTTTTATGAAACAGAGTTACATGAAACAGGGAGAATATGAAAAGATGAATGAATAGCTCCTTCCTCATCATCGTTTTACGTGTTTTCAAAACGCAGCTGAAGTAGAGGTAGGGTCAGTTTCTTTTTTTGCGTAGCAAGCTGCCTAGGCATATTTAGTTTGGAACACCAACACTATTGACACCTATGGAACCTTTGCCATTAAACTCAGGGAAGACTAGATCAAAGAGGAAAGACAAAGAGAGGTAAAAGACAAAATGGGAGTAAATATAAGTAGTAGTGGAGAGTGGGACGTTCAGATGTGTTTTGAATTTCATAAAGGTTTTTTTTTAGATTTGGTTGTTGGTTGATGTTTGGGGGGAGAGGTTTGTTCATTTACATTAAAGGAGTTTGCTTTTTGCTAGGTAAGAAATAAACTTTAAAGCTTTTTAATGAGAGATATATCATTTGATATGCATCTGCGTACTGACAATGTACGCACTAATTATATGGAGAATGGAAACCAATTAATTATTCAAGCAGCTTTTTTAAGAGTTAATCACCCACCACCAATGACTCTCTACTGCAATGACTTTAATGTCTGTCACTGTCACAACTTATACATGCTCCTGATAATTGAATATTATGACTGTTGTCCTCTTTTGCATTATCCAATTTAAGTTAAACCTACGTAAAATGTAGTGGAATATCTCACAAGGGTTTTCTTGAAATAATCCAAGATGAAAGTATGAGGTAGTTAAGTGACTTGCCTTTATTTTCTCTTATGGGAAGCTGATCATTCAAATGTCTCTTCAGTGTTTATGGGAGCAATAGAAGAGAATGAAATTCTGTACTTCAGGTCACAGTGTGCTTATATTATCAGCTCCTTAGGATGAGGAAAATCCTATAATGTGCATTTACAAAGAAGCTCAGACATGTAACTCATACCACAGATCATAGTCAGTGAATTATTAAAAAATTATGCAAAGTCCAAATATAAGGTTCATAGTTGGTCTGCGATGTATACAACAATATAATCAAGCAGTTAAATTATTGTAAAGCTTCAGTATAGTCTATAAGAGATTTTGAGGGAAGACTTTGGGTTCCAATAACATTGGAAACTGATTTGAGATGTTACCAACATAACAGAGCTACAAATGTATAAACCCATTAAATTCAAAGTATGATTGATTCTTTTATTTCAAAAAGCATGCTCCTTGTTCTTTTGCTTCAGTTTCACTCTTAAATATGCCTTACATAGGAAAGGCAGAGATATAAACATTATTCTTCAGTGTTCCCTGATACTGATACACTTGGCTTCATTTAGACAGCTGATGCCCTACAATCACTGTTTGTTGTAGAAAATTCAATAACTTTATTGCTACCTTGGATTACTCTGGTCTATTCCCTGGAGTTCTCTATTTTGTCCTCTTACGATACGAAACTGTAAAATCATGAAGGCTGGGAATATCATTTCATTACGGGTGTGAACTGTCCGTAGCACAACAGATCGCTGATCCCCTGTTTGACAGTTTGACATAGGTGCAAACCCAGTATTAAAGTACTAAAGGTACTTGTAAACGTATGTGGAAGGAGAGTGTCTGGAGCAGGCACCTATATGCCTGGTGCTGCCTGCTGGGGTGGGGCAAGCGTCTGTATCATCCCCACTCCTGGTGTGCGCGGGGGATGCGTGTGTACTCACCAGCAAGCTTCAAGCTGGACCAGCTGGCAAGTAGGAGGACATCAGGTCTAGGACAGGGTACCAGGCAGGCAGGGGGTCCATGCTGGTAAGCAGAGGAGGACCTGCAAGAGGGTAGTGCATGAGGGACAACTCTGTGCGTGTGCGTGTTTGCAGCGAGCATCAGATGGGCCAGCTGGCAAGTCGGGGACCTGTGGGTCGGGTAAGGGGTCCTGGGGGTGCCAAGCGAACAGAGGATCTGTGCCGATGCTCGAAGGATCCGCAAATGTGTGTGTGCTTGTGAACTGAGAGAGTTGTGTGTGCCACCACTAGTGACCTTCTGCCTCGGCCAGCTGAAGAGGAGGAGGGGACCTGGCTGTCTGCATTTATGCTGTATGTAGGTGCTGTTGAAGGTTGCGTCTCGCCAGTGGCAACGTGTGTGATCAGCCATGTCAGCGTCCTCTGTGTCTGTGCACGTGTGTGTCTCTCTGCGTGTTTGTCTCTGGGACACGTGCTCCGTTTTGTTACGGGTTGAAACTGCAACTGCGGAAGTGGCAGCCGCATCCCTCAGCCCGGGCAGGGACCCCGTGTCTCATCCCTTTGGCCGGACTCCAGAAAATGGGCAGCAGAATCCTGGGAGGGAGCAGCTGGAGGAGGGGATCACATTTCTTATGTCACCTAAGAGTATTATGAGAACAGCTGTTACCATGTTTTTACACATTAAATGATTGGCTGCTATGAAAAGACAGACTCAAGTCTAGTGACAGAAGAGTCTGTTAATGCTAAAATCTGAGAGCCACATTGTACATATACACAGACCGGGACCTTGTGGCAGATTGATGTCACAGGCCAACCTCAGAACGGCCACTTTCTTACAGATGTTGGCGATATATTTATTTCTGATGGTGCTGTTAAAAAACATCAATAATTCCATTAGCTAGCATAATAGTAACACAGCTCCAGTGTATAAGGTGATCTGACAAGGCCTGTGGGCTTAGAAGCAATCAAAAGTGGAGAAGTTCAAGAAGAGCCAAGAATAGTAGACAGTGTCAACTAAAAACCTCTTTTGAAACTCTAAGAGCAAATCAGATTAACTGAGACTTTTTATGGAGATGGACAAAGATATTGACTTCCTTTGAGTGCTGATTCAAATCTCAGTTGCATCTACTTTTTTCAGGTTTAATTCAATTGTTTTCATGTGCATAAATGACTTATTTTTGAGGAAAGTAAATGTGTTTCAATGAAAAATATAATTTCACTGAAATTGTGTGGGGTTTTTTTAACTGAAAGACGATTCAGAGTCTTTAAAGAAAATAGGTACTCTTGGATTGCATATAGCTCACCCCACAGCCCAATAACCTGAGCTTGGGTAAAGGAAATACTTCAGAAAGTCATCCTGTTTTCCATCTGAAGACAGCCAGTCTTGGAAATGATCTCATTTGCTTTAGTAGCCTGTCCCAATAGTTAACCACGTTAACTCCCACATTGGGGGAGTGAGTGAGCTGCTGAATGGGAATTTGTCCCTTAGCCAAGGTTAATGCACCACACACCCCTTTTCAGATCTAGTATTATAAATAAGGAATAACACAGAAATCTGTATACTCTAGAATACTCAGCACTCTAAACAAAGTATGTCATATTTCGTATTGGGTTTGCATGGTGAGGTTTTGGTAGCCAGAGAGCTGCAGAGATAGTATCTGTGAGAAGTTGCTAGAAGCTTCCCCCATGTCAGATAGATCCAATGCCAGATGGCTCTAAGATGGACTCGCTGCTGGCCAAGGCCAAGGCCATCATCAAAGGTGTTAGCACCTCTGTGATTACCTATTTAAGAAGGGGAAAATGACTGTGGTGGAACAACAGTGGAGAGAGGACTGAGAATATGTGAGAGAAACAACTCTGCAGACACCAAGGTCAGTGAAGAAGGGCAGGCAGGAGGTGCTCCAGGCGCTGGAGCAGAGAGTCCTCTTTAGGCCCTGTGAAGACCACGGTGACACAGGTTGTCCTCCTGCAGCCCATGGAGGTTAACAGTGGAGCAGATCCCCAAACTGGAGCAGGTGAATGTCCAAAGGAGGCTGTGACCCTGTGGGAGGCCTGTGCTGGAGCAAGCTCCTGGCAGAACTTGTGACCCCATGGGGGACCCAGGCTGGAGCAGCCTGTTCGTGAAGGATGGCACCCGTGGGGGGACCCAGGCTGGAGCAGGGCAGAGGGTGAGGAGCCTCCCCCTGAGGAGAGGAAGGAGCAGCAGAGACAGCGTGTGATGGACTGACCACAACCCCCATTCCCCGTCCCCCTGCGCCGCTCGGGGGGAGGAGGGAGAGAAATGGGGAAATGGGGAGTGAAGTTGAGCCTGGTAGAAGGGAGGGATGGAGCAAGCTGTTTTAAGATTTGATTTTGGTTCTCATTATTATCTCTAATTGTTTTTGGTAATATATTAAATTAATCGCCCCAGTTTCTCCAAGTCGAGTCTGTTTTGCTGGTGATGGTAATTGGTGAGTGATCTCTCCCTGTCCTTATCTTGACACGAGCCTTTCATTATATATCCTTTCCCTGTCCAGCTGAGGCAGGCGAGTGTCCTGGTTTCAGCCAGGGTAGAGTTAATTTTCTTCACAGAAGCCAGTGTGAGGCTGTGTTTGGATTTGGGATGAGAAACTGTTGATAACGTGCTGATGTTTTGGGTTGTTGCTGAGCCGTCAAGGACAGTCCAGCTTCTCGTGCTGGGCTGCCAGCGAGCAGGCTGGGGGTGCACGGGGAGCTGGGAGGGGACACAGCCGGGACAGCTGACCCAGGCTGGCCAAAGGGACATTCCCTACCATACGACGTCATGCCCAGTACATAAACTGGAGTTGGCCGGGGGCGGAAATCGCTGCTCAGGGACGGGCTGTCGATCGCCGGGTGGTGAGCAATTGCTGTATTGGGCATCACTTGTTCTGGTACATTCCTTTGTCGGTATTATCATTGTTGTTGTCATTGTTGTTCCCTTCTCTCTTGCTGCCCTATTAAACTGGTTTTATCTCAACCCATGAGTTTTTTCCCCAATTCTCTCCCCCGTCCCACTGGGGGAGGGGGAGTGAGCGAGCGGCTGCGTGGGGCTTAGTGCCAGCTGGGGCTACACCACAACACAGGAGTAATAAAGCAGCTTGGTGGGCACCTGGTGTTCATCCAAGGTCAAACCCACCACACATATTTTTCTTAATTATAACACCTGAATCCTTTTTCAAGCAATTTTTGTCAGTGATGAGCTCTCCTTCATGTGTAAAAAAGCTCATATTGCTTCCTACTAAATGTATAAGTTGTCTTATAGTAAAGTAATTATAGTATATATGTTAAATCAACTTTTTTTTAAACGGTCCAGTTTAGTAGAACTCCAGCTCAGTTCACTCAACTTCTTTTGCAGATTTGGAATTTATTTACTTTTCACTTAGGTGAATTTCATGTAACCATCAAACATAATGCTCTAAGGATAATACAGATTCCTAATAGTCCCCTTTTTTCAGCGTGCTCTGATATAGCTGACCGAAAGAAGCAGACCTTTAAGCTCTATTCCAGAATTAGAGGGATCTCAGAAAAGAACAGTAGCTAAAATTGACCCAAAGATTTCTCAGAGGAAGGGACTGAAGTCTGGAACTGCTTATGAAATGAAACAAATGACCAATGAGGCAGATATTAATAACTACAAGAACAACACCAACAACAATTTAAAATAAAGAATGATCCAAAAAGTCAGATAATGATCTGTTCCACACATCTTTCAATGTATGAGGAGGATATTTGATAGTCTTACAAAATGGCAATTTCAAAATATTTAAAAAGAAAACAACAGCTTTTTCACTGGAAGTAGAGTGCAGAACACTTTGACATGGGTTTTACAGGGCCAGATTAATTCATATCCCTATGTTACAAATTTCCTCTTGAAAGAGGTGGAACTCATCATACTTCAAGATGATATCATCGAAACATGATGGTTCTTGTGACTGATCCGCAGTAGCAGTGGTCCTGTTAGTCGATAGAGACATCACATTGGAGACCCATTAATGCTATTAGTTTTCACAACTTTATTCAGAATTTATCAGCTCAAATTTCTTTAATGCTGTCACAAAAATAATTCTTTGAACATTCTTGTGTTAAAGCATGAAAATGGATGACAAACCTCCTAAAAGAAGTCAGTATATTTCAGACTTCCAGAGACTTGATAAGGCATCTTCTTTCCATTGTAACATACTTTTTTTTTTGCACTTCCTTTTTTCTGTTCTCTCTGAACCATTTAATTTCATTGATAAATTAACCGAATGAGTGTCATTGGACAGAGCAAGACTACAATATAAAGTTCCTAATCTACCTATCTATCTATTAATACAAAGGTTTTCATGAGCACAGAAGCAACACTGCCTATCTTTAAAGACAACCCTAGCATGCTCTTGTGCTGGTTTTTGCTGGGATAGACTTAATTTTCTTCATAGTAGCTAGTATGGGGCTGTCTTGGTCTTATACTGGAAACAGTGTTGCTGACACAGGCATGTTTTGGTTATTTGCTGAGCAGTGCTTACACGGTGTCAAGGCCTTTTCTGCTTCTCACACTACCTCACCAGCAAGTTGGGAGGGGACACAGCCGGGACAGCTGACCCCAACTGACCAAAGGATATTCCATGCTATATGATGTCATGCTCAGCATATAAAGCTGAGGGAGGAAGAACAAGAGGGGGATGTTTGGAGTGATAGCATTTGTCTTCCCAAGTAACTGTTCCATGTGATGGAGTCTGGCTCTCCTGGAAGTGGCTGAACACCTGCCTGCTGATGAGACATGGTGAATGAATTCCTTGTTTTGCTTTGCTTGCATGACTGGCTTTTGCTTTCCCTATTAAACTGTCTTTATGTCAACCCAAGAGTCTTCTCACTTTTACCCTTCTGATTCTCTCCCCCATCCCACTGGGGGGGAGTGAGCAAGTGGTGCTTAGTTGCTGGCTGGGGTTAAACCATGACACTCAGTCATTGTCAAGCTAGGGCATAACTGCCCTTCACAATTGTTGAAACAAGGTTAAGCAGCATTGCATACTACTCTATATTTTCCATACTTGCTGGGTGTTAATTTATAGGATGTTGTAAATACATATTGCACCGCTTCAATCTGTTTTATATCATTTGCTTTTGTACTTTATTGCAGTAAGAAAGTGACTACTAATATATTCATATTGCACTAATACCTGGAAACAATCAACCATATAATTCAGTCATTACACAGCATAATAAATATCCATGCAATTTTAAAAGTGAAGAAATAAATCTGACTAACATTTCTCTAAGTTGTGTAGAAATTTCTGGTGTCAGTATATGTATCTCCAACCTGACTGAAATCTATCTTTACTGGATGACTGGGCAATCTGAACTGTTATGCAAATATGACCTTCAAGAAAGTTGACACAGAAAAAAAAGAAAAGAAGAAAAAAAAGAAAAGATAACGTTAGCTGTCCAGAATTATCTTGTAAATGCTTCTCATTTCTAAATGAAAGACCTATTATGCTTTAAGATCTTAAGTTTAACCAAAACAATCTATTTGTATTCTTTGTAATATAAAAGGTGAACTGTAAATTGTCCTTTTGAGCCTTAGATTCTGAGAACAAGTCAAATAACGGGAATTTCTTAGGAACAAACAATATACTTTAATATCCAAAGACTGATGGTTTGCAAGCTATATGATCCAAAGACATATATTTCCATAGAATAATCCTATCTGTTAGAGGATTTTTTTTTTTTTCTAATAGCTGCACAAATTGTACATTGCTTCCTAAGATTCTGCAAGAAAAATCCATGTGGTAATAGCTGAAGACAGAATGTTCCAACTCAAGCAAATATATAAAAAGTATGACACGAGCATTGAATTAAGTACGTTCTTACACTTCTAGCAATTTGCAAGAATGTGACTCATCTACAAGTTACAAGGCACCTGTAGTAACTGCTGCTGTTGGCAAAATGCATTAAAGCTCTGTAGCGGGTTTTATGTTCACACACACCATAGTACAGATATGAGAGTTACTGAGCTCCATTCATCTACCTCTTGAGGAAAACCTAAACATTTTTACTTCATTTATGTCTCATATGCATCAACCTGGAATTTGAAGGCAATAAAGAATGTCCATTCTGAAGATGGTCAGTGCCTGTAGCCTCAGATTTGACTACTTGGTTGCTTGGGTTGCAGGCAAATGATTAGGCTGCTGACTAGGTCTTGACTTGAGGCTAAGCTAAACAGGATGTGGGAAACTGCTGGATGCAACATGAGAAATTGCTGAATGTGACAAATAACAGTGTGAGAAGCTGACAAAGGTACAGATAATGCCATGAATTTCACACGTTGTTAAGGGGTATTTTAATGTGAAATGTCAAGCCCGTACCACCAAGCTTTTTTGCAGTCAAGGAGGAGAGGGAGAAGGGAGTTTTCCTTGGTCTATGACAGAACAGTTGGCCAGGGCTGAATGTGACAAATAACAGTGTGAGAAGCTGACAAAAGATACAGATAATGCCATGAATTTCACACGTTGTTAAGGGGTATTTTAATGTGAAATGTCAAGCCCGTACCACCAAGCTTTTTTGCAGTCAAGGAGGAGAGGGAGAAGGGAGTTTTCCTTGGTCTATGACAGAACAGTTGGCCAGGCAGATCAAAGCACCGTGGTATGACTCTGCTGGTGTCCACTGCAGACCTCCAGCATTTCAGAGCCCATTGCAACTCTCCATGTCTTCATAATGTTCTTATTACCTTCAGCATGTAAGCCCAGTGAGGTTAATTAATTTTGAGCAATGAATCATATTAAAGTTAACCATCTAAGCTGACCTAGTTGTATCTTTGCTGTGTAGGAAATGGCACAATACAGGAACCAAAGAGCAGTTTGTCCAGGATAAATGTATAATATAGTGGTGATAATTCATCAACTGAAAGTTTTTGTTTCAATGTACACACCTGAATTATGGACAAAATCTGATACAGGATGAAACAACGCTTTTTGTATATGCATATGTGTGTATGCACATAAATATATATACAAGTAGTATCCTCTTACCTCTTTATTCATATCACAACCACTTCTTTATTATTACTTAAAATGTATAAACAGCACTTTTCATTAAGCATATAATGGCATTATTCATAGAAGATCACAGGTTTTGTGTAAAATAGATGTAATTGTATATATACTACTACTAGGCTTGAGTTTCACATGACATTTCAGGTCGTACCCCGCTGACCAGCTATGTTGCAAGGCATTAAGCTCAACCTGCAGCAGCTGCTCAGAGCCAAGAAGTTCTGATGAAAATTGATATTGGATTACTTTCCCTTCTGGCTGTCCCCCAACAAGTCTTTCTGCAATATATTTGCAAATCATTATCACATTCCTTGTCTTGAGACTGGAAATTCTGCCAGCTACTGTGCAACATGTCTAGTAATATCAGGAACTTTTCTGCAGCCCTATATTTGCTTTTATATAGAGGCCTACATGGAGACAGAAGTTGTCCAGAGATCCATTTTTAGGGTGGCTATACTCCCTTACTGCACAAGAACTTTGGACTAATCTTGTGTGTTCTGTACCTGAAGAACCATTTGCAGCTTATAGAGATAACGTACGGGTGACAGGCAACTCAGGTATCTCGGTGTAGTTGAAACAAGCTTCCAGATGGATTCTAAATATCATTGCAGACATCAGTTTTACTTTTAGTGCATTGAAAAGGAAGTAGAGATCAGACTATTTCTGATCTCCATTTGGTCTTGGAATAAGGTATTCCTGCTTCTCTTCACTGTAGGGAAGACCAAAAAATTACAGCACACTAAGAAATGTGAAACTGGAAGTGTTTTGAGCAACAGAGTTGTATCAAGAGATCTGTGTTCTAGCTGACTTTCACTCCTTACCCCAAAAGAAAACTCTCATCCTTCATTAATGAACTCTCTCATCTGCTGTCCATGATTTCTGGCCCATCAACAATATAACTATGAATACAAGTAATTTTAAAATCTTGTATATTTCCGATTACAATTTTAGTAGTAATCAAACTTTCCTCTAAACCTTGATTCACAGAAGGTGGTAGAAGCACAACCTTCACCCTCACAGCATTTAAAATGAACTCTGTGGCAAATACAAGAGGAACACTTTACAATAAAATAAACTTCAGAGTTTTGCTGTATAAGCCTTACTCTGCTATCCTTGTCTACCTCCTCAGACTGAAAATCTCCTTGCTACATCAAGGAAAGCTTAGGAGAGGCAGGCTACTGAATCCTTTATAATATTATGAAAATGTCATGTTATGGTACTGTGCCTTTGAACACATAAAAAAGTCTGGGAAGGATTTTAGACATGGATATCTGTATATATAAACACAGAGGTCTACTTTTAGCTGTGCAATCATAGTATTTTCCTGAAAACTATACTTATAAAGTGTACAATGATAAAAGAAGCACAAACTCAGTTAGGTATAACTGCAAAGGAATATGCTTGAGATGCATGTTCTGTCGCCTGAAAGGACTTCCATTCCATCCTAAGTGATTCTTAGAAACAATCTAAAAGAAAAATAAAAAAAGCCCAAACCCAAAGCCTTTTTAACCTTAGAATGCTTTGTCATTTCTTGTTTGTGGAAAAATGAGCTCTCTTCATTGCCTGTAGTTAGCCGTTAGAAAAGCCAGAGTATGTCCTGACCAGTTAGTTAGATCATCTCCTCTTGCAAGCCTGATGACACGGGAGAATGATTGTGAAATGGAAACGTTAGAACTATATGACTGTGAATTTTTTTCAGCTTTCCACGTTCTGAATTCTAAGTCAATGCTGCTGAAGGGGATTGTGTTACCTGACACAGCACAGTCCAGCTTTTGCATACTACTCATGAAATATTTACAAATAAGACAAAACACCAGTGTTTATTGGCACGGCTGTTCCATTTGCTGAAAGCATAAATATTTATGGACATTCCATGGCTAGCACTGTGACAAGGTAGGTCTCCAAAACTAGAGTTGCATACTTTGAAGAGATGGGGCTGTCTTCCCAACAGAGACTCTACCTAAACCTGGACACTGAAATGTGTGCAGACATGTGTCTTGACCCAGAAAGATACCTCTTCAAAGAAAATGGCCTCACATTTGTGAATTTGTTGGCAAAACCAGAACAATATTTTTAAAATCCTAATATCTGAGCTTTTGGCATTGAAACCATGTGGATAATATATATGCAGAAGCTAATTACTAGGCAGTGGGCTATGTTCTCCAACAGTTTGTACATTTGTTATTGTTATTTGCTGTTTCTATTATGACAAAACACAGAGTCTGCATCTGAGAGCAACACCATGCTAGGTAATATTCAGTAATAATAACACCCTACTTCAGAGAATTTGCAATTAAAGAATTAGATAACCAAGTACAAAATTATGATCCTTAAAACTGTACTTGTCTTAAAATTGTACAACCCTTAAAATTGTTATAATCCTCACCCAATGTTGGAGATATTTCATCATTTGTTTGTTTCTTCCTTTGTACTTTCATTTCAAGGTTCTTGTAGAACATTCTGTTTCTAAGAGAGATTTAGGATTTTTTGTTCTTAGCCCACTCAAGCTACTGTAACAAGAGGTGACTCAGTTTCAGTGTAGATTCTCAGTTCAACTGCCTGAATGTAGGATTCATGTGTTGCTAAAATTACCTTTGTGTATTTAAGACATTTGCATTGAGCTGGAAGATAATGTTCAATACCTAGAGAAGAATTATGTCCTTCTGCAACAGCACCTGGAAGCTAGCCAGGTTATACAGTATCTTATAAGGTACTGGATGCATATCTTTAAGCAGCTAGATGGCTGTCTGTGTCTGCGTAGGCTACTGTTGTACTGCTTGCTACCATCAATAGAGCTTAGTGAGCTATTCAGATCACCCAAAGGTAGATATACAGGACACGATTCATATACTAAACATGTGTCTAATGCCATTTGAGATGCCCTGTGCATCTTACCTGTTCCCCAAATTCTGATCCAGCAGGTTGTGGGTCTCTCGAACTTCCTATGTCAGATCTGTGAATTCCGTGCAGATGTTGCAGATTTCTGAGGGCACATTAAATGCCACCAGATGCCTACCTTCAGATAAACAGAACTGAGCCCATGTTAGCTCCATACCTGAATGGATTTTCAACCTGCACTGTACTGTCACAGTATCCACTGACTGAAATGGAGTTTAGATACACCTAGTGCCTTTACAGATACCCAAATTCAGGGATTCAGACAACTGAGTCCCTCTCTTTGTGTCTCATCCAAAAGCCTTCACATAAAAGTACTGTAGAGTAATCCATCCAAAATACAGCAAAGATCTCCACTTTAGTTCAATCCGTGTTAAAAAAAGCAACTTTCTTTTCACGCCATAAACAAATACTATGAACACTTTCTTCAGATGAAGCAGCAACATTTTATTCACTTTACCTCAAATATTCAAAACAGTATCACTTCGTTCCTGAAGCATGTTCTTGCTAGCAGTCTGTAAAGGTATCTGCTGTGAGACCTAAGAAGGAAGAACAGGGGTTTATTACTATCTTGTTTAATTTACACTGTTGTAAACAACAACACACAAAAAAAGAATGAGGCACTGAGAAAAGGAATATGCCTTGACTGTATCCAAGTGCCTCAGTTTTCATGCAGAGGAAAAACTGCTCTGACTTCTCTCCTGCAAACAGCTTCTCTAGCTTTTATTACTCATCCACTTGATAGAATATAAATAATTATTTGGTAGATCACCTAAGCACAACAGGTTTGTTTTTCTAAGAGTTTCTGCTCTCTATTTTTAAATTAACATTTTAACACCACCACTTCCCAGGATGTTCTCTAAATGACATAGTACTCCTGCTTCCCTCTCACATTCTCTTTTCTCTTGTAAGGCAAGAAGCAGCACTCATTGCAAATCTGTTTCAAAGCTGTATGTATGTTCATTAGTTCTTTAGCCAAGATGTGCTTACTGTCTAACAAAGAGGCCAAAACAAAGAAATCTAAGATAATTCTGTCTTTTTTTTTTAAGAGGGCACATGAATTCCAGACTCTTCCCTTTACTCAAATGTTATTTTTCATTAAATGTATGATCTGTCTGATGTTAGCAACAGAGCTTAAAATTTAGCAAATTGACAGTTCTAATATTTGTTACTTTAGAAATGAAGGAAGACTTCAAATTATTTAAAACAAAAGCAAGCTAAGACGTGTTCTGAGTGTGTGGATTAAACCCACAGACTTTTCATATTCAAGTGACTATTTTAATCGTTTGGGGACAGAGAACTTTTCTTTTTTTCTGTCTTTTCACCACCATGTCCATATTATTTTCTGCAGAACAACAGCAGTAACTGAAGGGCTGAAGAATGCTCTGTCTTTGGAAAACTTATAAGCCAGTGGTTAGGATACATTCCTGGCAATGGAGAGTTTTAAATCTGAAACCCTTTGAGATGAAGCTGGAATTAAATCAGAGTGCTATAACCACTCAGGTGTTAGAAAAATATGTGGGTGATTTTGCTGCCTTCATAGAGGGCAAAAATTGAAAAGGAGAGTAGATGACACTCTTTTTATGCAATTGGTCCTTTCAGAGGCAGTTTCAAACATTATAAAAATATTTCTAAATTATAGAATCCCTCAAGGATTTTAGAAGGGAAAACCTAGTTTATGGATCCTTATCAGTTTAGAGGCATACAGCTCTGCCAAAACTGACGTGATCTTTGCCACCTGTGTTGATATAACTCTGGGAAACTTTCAACTTGAGGAGGTGAATTAAAAGTTCTATCACAGCAAAATTGCAATTTAAAGCTAGAATGTAGAATCTAAATACAACTTAATTTCCTTGTCTTTTGATTGTATTTTTATTTCTTTCCTCATTTTGTTTTTGTCTTTTGTCCCAAAACCCACAATAATCAGGAATAGATAAATTAAAGTGAGACTGTCTGCAGTTTTAGTCATATTAATGATGCCTAGAATAATTTAATCTTGAAAATGTCTTTCAACAAATTAATTTGTCCAAGGGAATCTGGATAGAATTTATTTATTTCAATACAGTTAAATCAGGAGGAGGAACTTGATGATCCCTCACAGTGAGTTCACTGAAACTGTTACCTTGTCTGTGTCATGGCTTAGCCTCTGTGATGGTGATTTGGACATCTTAATTGCTTGGACCCTTGAGCTAAAGATCTGATCTAGAAGCTTAAGTGTATTGGCTTGACTCATTTGAAAATCTGTCTCTTTTTGATACAGTTCAGTGAAAGGAAGTTCCTTCTTGGTATCCACACTGTTGTGTAAGCTTACCACTTCCACTTGCCAAATACAACCTGGTGGATGTTCATTGCCTCGGGAACCGACTGATGTACCAGATGAAGAGTGCTTGTGACAGCATGTCAGCTATGAAAAAAAAACAATAACCAAACCGGGAAAACACTAATGAATAGAAAATAATCATTTCAATTCAAGTGTATAGGAGAATGTGGCAGAGAATGAACAATTAGACATATTGTAAGGCAAGAGGCAACAAGCAAAATTAGCTTTGATATCCCCATGTAAGTAATATTTTCATGGAATATTTTATTATTATTATTTTGAACTCAGATATGAATGTATTACAGAAAACCTGTCTAAGAGAGAACAGTATGCCAGAACTGGGAATGTGCATATACTATAAATATTGAAGAAGGTCCCTAAAAAGTGTGCAAGGGTTTTTGCTGTTAAAAAATGCACAGCATTGACCTATGTTTGTTCCCGATGATGCCAAGAAACTCAGTGTTGCTGTGGCTAAGTTTACTCTGATGTCTAAGAGATTATACATGTCAAGGTACAGTGATCATATGCTTAGAAAAGCCATACTTCTGCTTTAGCAACGCATTGCTTTATGAGGAGGAGGTTCTCCAGAGAAGTCAAGTGTTTAAAATGTGATCCTTCGTGTAGAAGAGGAAAGCAAGACTGTGTCTTCCAATTTTTACAGAATGTTATCAACTGTCTTTACCTTGCAGTGCCGTGAACTGTATAGACCAATACATTATCCAAAGAGTGAAAAAGGAGTTAATTAATTTCTCTATAAGAGAGAGTGCCTGGAGAGATGTACATACTGAATTAGAAAATTCACTGATCTGGCATTTCAGTGTATTTTGCATTTATTTTCATTAGGCAGGTTTACTTTCTTTCTATTTTTATTTTTTAAAGTGGATGATTATGGCCCTCTAAGATATGAAACTTCTTCTCAAGCTGAGAAAGAAAGAGAATTGTGTTCTAGAAAGTAAAGAACAGGACTGGGAGCCAAAAATCTTGAATTTTTCAGTCTGAAATAAACACCTCCATTAGAGTTTCTAGTTAAGGTTTTACTTGCTTACTGCAAAGTCGAAAAAAAATTCCCAAACTGTCTGTCCAAAATGACTTAAAAAGTAGTAGTCTAAGAAAGGGGAAAGGAATCTGGGAAACATGTGGTAACTTCTTGGTTTTTTTGTAGCACTATACCTTAACACAATTATGAAGGGAGAGTAAATTTCCTTAATTCCCTTTCACAGGAGTCTTCAGCAAAGAAAGTTGGATCTGGAAGTGCAAAATGGGACTGTTAATAACTTTGTATGTTGGGTTGACGTAGGCTGTCCGCCAGGTTCCCACCGAGCTGCTCTATCACTTCACCTTCTAGCAGGACAGAGGGAAAAATACAACGAAAATGTTCATGGGTAAAGATAAGGATAGGGAAATCACTCACCAATTACTGTCACGGGCAAACCAAACACGAATTGGGAAGATTAATTTAATTTATTGCCAATTAATAATAGAGTAGGTTAATGAGAAATAAGAAAAAAACTAAAAACACCTTCCCCCCACACCACCTTCTTCACACGCTCAACGTCTCTCTGATCTCACCCACCATCTCCCCACCCAAGCAGTGCAGGGGCACAGAGGATAAATAAGGGTTACAGTCAGTTCATAACACTTCATCTCTGCCACTCACACTCTTCCCCTGCTCCAGAGTAAGGTTCCTCCCACGGGAGACTGTCCTTCACAAAGTGCTCCAGTGTGGGTACTTCCCATGGGCTGCAGTCCTTCAAGAGCTACTCCAGCGCGCACCCTTTCCGTGTGGTGCAGTCCTTCAGGGCTGCCGGGGAACCTCTGCTCCAGTGCCTGGAGCACCTCCTCCCCCTCCTTCTGCACTGGCCTTGAAATCACTCACCAATTACTGTCACGGGCAAACCAAACACGAATTGGGAAGATTAATTTAATTTATTGCCAATTAATAATAGAGTAGGTTAATGAGAAATAAGAAAAAAACTAAAAACACCTTCCCCCCACACCACCTTCTTCACACGCTCAACGTCTCTCTGATCTCACCCACCATCTCCCCACCCAAGCAGTGCAGGGGCACAGAGGATAAATAAGGGTTACAGTCAGTTCATAACACTTCATCTCTGCCACTCACACTCTTCCCCTGCTCCAGAGTAAGGTTCCTCCCACGGGAGACTGTCCTTCACAAAGTGCTCCAGTGTGGGTACTTCCCATGGGCTGCAGTCCTTCAAGAGCTACTCCAGCGCGCACCCTTTCCGTGTGGTGCAGTCCTTCAGGGCTGCCGGGGAACCTCTGCTCCAGTGCCTGGAGCACCTCCTCCCCCTCCTTCTGCACTGGCCTTGGTGTCTGCACAGTTGTTTCTCTCACATTTTCTCGCTCCTTTCTCACAGCTGCTCTGCAACATTTTTTTACCCTGTCTTGAATATGTTATCACAGAGGCGTTACCAACGTCGCTGACGGACTCAGCTTTGAAGTCAGCTAAAACTGGCTCTATCGGACATGGGGGCAGCTTCTGTTGTCTCCTCACAGAAGCCACCCCAGCAGCCCCCCTCTCCTGTCCCCTGCTACCAAAACCTTGCCACATAAACCCAATGCACTCTTAGAGTCTATAATTTTCATCTTGATCCAGTCCATCCCTGGACTGCCTGTGCTTGGTTTTTTCCTTTACTTGTTTGCCACCTTTCTCCTTCCTGTCTATTCATCTATTAGCACCATCATTTCCTATTTCTGAACCTCAGTGATATTGTTCGTTGTAAATAAAGCCCATCAAAGGATATACAACAGAAAGATTTACATAAATACTTTGCCTGAGAAAGCCACTAAGCCAAAGGGTGCTGTAACTTGGAAACTGAATTGTGAGAAAGGATCAGTGTCTGCTTGCCATGTTCTTACATCTTTTTCTGAGTGCCCACTACTGTCTACTGCCCTTAGCTGGTGTATCTGTGTGTATTGGGTTTGTGTGGCAAGGTT
>NW_010561039.1:0-63765 GCF_000687285.1 Phaethon lepturus | reverse complement strand
AGAGTGGCTTGGCAAGCTCCTTCACCAGCTCGCTCAGTACTCTTGTGTGGATAATACTTCAGAGCATTTTTGGATCCATCAATTTTGAAGTTAGTTGAACCTGTCTTTTGATCTTTTTTTTAATTTAGATAAATTTATTTTCTTTCCTACCTGTACTTTTCCCCACATTTTAAACCTGCTTAACATCACTGGTCTGTTGCTCTGCACTATTGTGCTTTGCTAGTTTCCTGATTTTGTGTCACAGACTTCCATAGGTTCTCTCTTGTAAATGACACCAAATAATAACCATCAAGGCCATAGAGCCTCTCTTTTTATTCAAATAAGCACTTCATAAGAGAGAAAATGGCAAGAGGAACAAAGATGCAAATATAATTACCAAACCTAATAGGAAAGTCAGAATAATTATTTTAAAATCAGTTGATATTTTGTGACCTCACTCAGCAAGAATTACAGTGAACAAATTGCAATGACTGGAAAACAGGAAATCAGGCTATTGGTATTCTTATGTTTACTTCACTGGGACAGGGATTATGTGTGTTCGAACAACGTATACCACAAGACAGAATACCAAAGAGCATTGTAATCTCTATTTCTCACTGATGAGATCCTATGGTAGAGTTTTGGATTGCTTTTTAGAATCTTCTTTCTCTTCCACTGATTCTCAGATAACAAGTTCGCATTAATCTTTACAGTCAACTGCTTGAAATAAAAAAGCTGAGAGAAAAGGTCTCATTCTTTGGTAATTTTATCCAAGTCAATTGTTGCAAAAGTTATGATGATGCAAGAAGCCTCCATTTCCTAAAAGAATTGCTCTCTCATGGTAGATATCTGCCCAACATTTTAAGCAAGTAATTGGACCATACAGCCACAAAAGACAATATATGATACAGTACTAGGATATGGTCTCAGTAACAGGATAAAGCACGTATTCCATTTGAATTTCTCAGGCATTCCTACATAATGATAACGTACTACTATGAGCAAACATATGTCACTATGTTACAAGCAAAGCAAGACATGCACACATACAGTAATCTAAAACACTGTAATCTGTGGAGGTATGATGATTTACATGGTTTGAGAGCAAAAGCCTATCAAATTTGACATAAAAAGGTCTCAATCCAGTATCGATCTAAGCACTTGCTTGTTGCAGATTCAAAAATAATCTAGACACAATGTACATAATTATTTTCCTGATTTGGATGCTATAGAAACTGCAGTATATTTCCAAATAAGACCAACTGTAATTTATTAAAAAACCCTAAATTCCCTCTGGTTTTATCTGTAGATTTTAAATATTATTTTTCCATTTTTAGAATAATTACAACTTACTCAGAATTCAGACATAAGTATTTGAGAAAGCATTAACAAATATTAAATAGAGATTAGACATACATGCATGTAAATAGCAATGCCCTTTTATGCATTCCTTCAAGAGACCGATTTAGACATAACAGCTAATATACTTTAAAATGACTAATCAGCACCAATTACATTGTACGGAAATGTTTATGCCAGAAGCTGTCAAATCTTTTAGTACAGAGAGGGAATTCTCCTTTCTCATCTTTGGAATGAGGCAGATGCCTTAATCTAGGTATTCCCAGGGCTCACGCTAAAACAGGTCAGGCAGCAGTTGCTGATGACTGCACAATGTTAAACTAATCTACAACCACCTCAGACCAAGGCAAGTGAAGGCAAGTGCTGAGACCCTGCATTGCCAGACCAGTGTAAGGCCTGGCACCTTCTCCTGGTAATGGTGTTTACTGGACTACATGGGGAGATGTTGAATATGTTAATAGTTAAGGTATTTCTGTGATCACTCTTCAGGGAAATCCTATGACAAGAATAGAAAAATAAATTTATATAATTCACGGCTTTGCTCACAGCTGTTTTCACAAAATGGAATATACTACTATTTTATTTACCTCTGGTTGAGTCTTTTACAACTTTTCTTCAAAACCACTTTCTTAGAGATGCTTAAAAAAAAACCCCAAACCTTAGATACAAGGGTAGTATTATTCTGCAAATTCAAACAGAACTACCAAGTAGAACTACCAATTTATAGATTTTCCTGATTCTCCACCTAATTGCGTTATGCATGGAGCCATGTGACATGTGCAAGCTTGGCAGACCACACATTGTCTAGTCACTTTTCAGCAATGAAACGATAAACACAAAGTGTCACTTATGATTCAAGTGGTTCATAATGTACCAGTGCTACAAGCTGATGAAATAATCACACGATATCAAAGTCAGCTATCAAGAAACATGGTATTATCTCTTTCTTTAGTGGATTGAGGTGAAGACAATTAATTGATGTATTAACCAATCTAAGTCACTGGTTTTATTATTTTTTCCAGAATATCTGCAATCTAAAATTCCCTTTAAAAAGCAAATATAGCAAAAGGTCTGTGAACTTCTAATTTTTTTGAGATTGCTGGTGTTTTGTACAGTGTATGCTGTACAATTTAAAACTGCCATCTCTGGCCTCTCTCCAGGTTCTTAGGTGTATCATAATATTTAGAAATAACTATTAAGACATCTCATGATTTTCCAGTACAATACCTTAATTAATCATTTTTCCAAGTGGAAAAGCAGTAAAAGCAAATACAAATCACTATATTCTGCCAAAGCAGTGTCATATAAACTGTTCTTCAGTCCCAAGTTTCTCCCACATAGAAAGCCCCTAGTCTCTTTCAAAGCTTACAAGAACAAAACCAAAAATTATCTCTATTCCATGCAGGAGGACAATAAAACATTCAGGCTCTTTTTGATTCACAGAACCATTGCAAGTTCTGGAACATATCCTACTAGTAATCCCTTACCATCTAATTTTAATGAAAATACTATCACAGATGTTTTAGAAATTTGTAATATAAAACAAATACCTTAAACTCCAGACAGACACTCTCCTTAATCAGATAAGCACTTGCTATCTCTGCCAGTGACTTTCCTTAAATCACTAGCATTATTTCATTGTCAGCTGACTTAAGCCACATGCAAGTATAGTATATAGGACAAATAGGATTATAACACAGTGGATTAGTGAATTTTAATAAGCAGTATAATCAGTGGTAACATAAAATTAATATAACATTCAGTAGATCTTTGGGATATTTATCATCATTAAACTTAAGTTTATAACAACCTGCAATTGTACAAGTCAGAGATCACTTGCATTCTCAAAAGAGAAAATTTGGTTTTGTTTACATGGTTTTGTTGATCTTAATATACTAAATAATGAATTCAGTTGTCTAAACTCAGTATTGAGGTTAAGTATGAGAAACTGAAGATCACAGAATTTTTAGCTTTTAGATACTGTGAAGTCAACTAAGGATATTTAAAGTATTGTAGATCAAAATCACAAGGTTTAGACAGACCTGTTAGGAGACTGTGTTCACAAAACATTCTGATTGTGTTACCCAGTTTATTTTTTTTTTATACATAAGGGAAGTTAATTAATAAGCATGCTTAAGATACAATGAACAAATGTCTCAAATGTCCCTACACTCTGTCAATGTCCCTTCAATCATTTCATTTTTATCTTGAAAAGACAATGTGAAAGGAGATTTCAAGGCAAGCGTAACCAAAATAAAAAGACTGTGTAATAAACAAAGTGTGACCTCAGAGATTTGTTAACTACTTAATTAGAATTGAAAAGAAAATGAAAACATACATTGAATTAGAATAGATAATGGGAAGAAAGAAGTGATAAATCAGAAGACAATGTAAACAGCTTTGTTGATGACGGATCAGAAAAGGCTAAGAGAGGACAGAAAGTTCTGTGACAGATATACTGTCCTGATGAGCAGAAAAAGAGTTATTAGGTTGGAACTTAAACTATAGCTTTTGCAACTCTGGGGAGTACCTGACATTACCTTACAAAACACAAAATGTTTCAGAATTGGCTTCTAAAAAACTTAAATCACAGATAGAAAATTTTCAAAATAAGAATAAGCACTATGCTTTGAGAAGTTAATATAGCAAGATCTTCTATATTCAAAAGCAGAACCCCTTTCTGTGCTTCAGATACCTTATCTGTAACATAAACAACATTAATCATAATGGGTTTCCCTGAATAGCACTTTGAAATCTATATAAAAATGCCCAGATATTCTAGTAACAGCTTAGTAGACAGCTTTAAAAAAAATTAAACCTAAATGTTTAAAAGTATTTGCAGAGAAAGACTTACATTTATGAACTCTGGAAAAAATATAGAATTTTTTTTTTCTTCAATGGAGTATAAAACAGTGATGAATTAAGGAAATTCCATTTCTTATGGGCCATTACATTCTTTGTTTGAATTGAGACTCATGATTGATGGGTTCAAGTCGTTTTTTTTTAAAATAGAGCAAGGCAGTGGATTGCACATCCAAAGAGAATAATAGAAGCTGAGGCTGTCAACAAGTTTTTCCCTGTAAGTGAAAATATCACCTGATAGATCAAGAAGAGATTAATAAAATTGTTAGTAGTAAAAGAGAACTCCTTGGATTATTGTCAGTAATAATTCTTTTATCTAAACTCTCAAATTAAAATTTCTCTATTTTTGGATCAAAGAAACAGCAGATAGGTTCTAAGTAATGTTCCAGAAACTATCTGCATGTTTTTAGAAAAATCATCAATAAAGCTAGACTACGGAAAAATCATCAGACTATGAAAATACAAATAAAAAAATAAAGCTAGACTATGAAAAATCACCAGTAAAACTAGAGCACAGGACAGGATGAGAGAAAGGGTGGTGGACCTAGTGTTCAGGGTGAACATTGTGAGACAGCCACAGCCAGGAACCAGGCAGCACAAGAAGCTGCCTGTTGACTTTAGCTGCTCTAATACTTTTCTTATATGTTACATAATGGGTGCACCATATCCATCAAATTTATAGGGACAATTTTTGATGCAGGCTGGATGCAACAATCTGGAAGGTGCTTTGCTGGATCTGCTACTCACAATCAAGGATGAACCTTTCAGATGATAAAAGCCTTTGCTGAACTGACCATGAGACAGTAGAGATTTAAAATCATTGGGGAATGGAGCCAGGAGACTTTAGCATGGCAGACTGGCATAGTCAGGGAACTGATAGGCAGGAAGCCATGGGATTCTGCCAGGCAGGAAAAAGGGGTCCAGGACAGCTAGCTGATCTTCTAGGAGGGCAACCTTCACAGAGCGCCCTATTTTGCTGTAGCTACTGAGATGACGATGACCTCTGGCAAAAGAGCAAGGGAACAGCTTCAGCTAAACACTCGTGCATCCGACAGAACTTGTAAATTAGTATTTCCTATCTCAGACTGGACAAAAATTGAATTTTTCTCTCTTCTAATTGTTCTCTAGATTCTCTTTTTTCACATTTGTCTGCAGTAATATTTAAAGGAAAAGTGA
The DNA here is from genome assembly GCF_000687285.1 of Phaethon lepturus. NCBI lineage: Eukaryota > Metazoa > Chordata > Aves > Phaethontiformes > Phaethontidae > Phaethon > Phaethon lepturus. The sequence goes on along the minus strand of NW_010561039.1, from coordinate 58,389 downwards.
GACATAATTGAGAGAATAATTTTTAACTACTACCAAAATTAAATATATTTTCAATCTAATTGTTTGTGCTTGTTTTCTCATACTTACATAATTTTAAACTCACTGTCCTTTTAATGTTTCATCTCCAAAATTGTTGCTACAAGATTTGAAATAGTAGTTAACTGCATTTTGGAATTTAGATGAGCTGTGACTTATTCCCCAACCTCCCTACCCACTCCCCACCCACCCCCCAGCGCCAAATGCACTGCCTTTCAAAACAAGCTGTATCAAATCAGAGATTTGCTCAAAACTATTAGGGATCAGTGTTTACTTCCAATCCACCAATGCAAGCACAGTACTGCAGTGCATAACAATGAATGCACAGCGGTTCACGTGAACTACATTGGTGAATTTGGAGAGTGTTTGGCCCAGGTACATAATCAGCTTTATGGTAGGTAAGTTAATCACTCTCATGTTCCTGTTAGAAGACTTCTTAACTGCTATGGAGAAGTGCTGTCCTTGTCCAGCAAATGTAGATTTTGTGGGCACTATTCAGAGCTAAATTGGTATTTTTGCTCATTCCTTTAAAACAACAAAAATCTACACGTGACACATTCATTTGTAAGAAATCATTCCTAATTTGGGCTCTGCCTTTCAGGCAGAATAATCTGGTAGTAGTGCTGAATTTACATACTCCTGCAGATCAGCAGACATTGCTGCGTATTTTGAAATAGTTCTGTGACTGAATTGGCTCACAGACTGAATTAATGTGCCAGTTGCAAGGAAGGTAGTTAAGCACAATGGTATCCAGGAGATCAAGCTTTCATCCAGGATTCTCACTGGCAATGTCTTGTGGTAATTCTTCTGTGTCACTTTGGTAACTATAAATGCAAGTTAATAAGTTTTCTTTTATCCTCCCATCCTTTCTTCTCTGTTCAGATTGTAAACTCTTCAAGATAACAATATGTTCATAATGATGTATACACAGTGAGATATAGATAGATAGATAGATAGATAGATAGATAGATAGATAGATAGATAGATAGATGTACACACACACACAATCTGTCCAAGAACTGTGCTTATTTCAGAGAGGGTGCTTTACTTACACTTGCACTTCAAGAAAAAGAGGAAGAAATAAGTTAATTTAAATTCTGAAAAAGCATAAGGATTCAATGTATTAAATAAGACTGTAATGCATTAATAAATTTGAAATACAGTTATAAACATTTCTTATAAGGTTTCAGTATTTTCAACTAGAATTTCCAGTTAGAAATAGAAAACATTTTTGGTGAATAGAACATACTTTTGGTGAATAAATTTTTCCCCAAAATAGTTATCAACAATGACAGAAAACAGAAAAACAATCAAGCAAACAAATAAAAGATAAAATTATTTTCTCTGTAAAGAATCTAAATAATATGTATCCCTCTGATGAATCTTATGCCAAAGTTATGTCAAAAACAACTTAATTATTTTGCAGGAGCATTTGGCTAGCAGCATGCTTTTCAATCTCTTTAACAAAACTTAGGACAGCAGATAAATTCTGGGGGGGAAAAAAAAATCACTTCTTCAAATGTTTTTGTAGTAATATCTGCTTAACTTCGTAGCTAAAATAAGGTTTGCCTGCTTTTTACTCCAATAGAAATTGAGAGTCAACAGTTATGAAGGTAGTAATTGAAGAGAGACAGTTCAGGTGCCCTGGCTTTTGAATGCTGGAGATAGATACTGCCCTGTTGCACCTGCAGTGGTTGCAATGATGAAGGAACAGGAAACCTCACAATTAACTGCAAAATTCCAAGCTGAGATTGCAAAACTGCCACAGAAAAAAGGAGGAAAAAAGGTCCAGCCAAACACATTTCCGTATTTGTAGATAAGTACAAAGTAGAGAAACAAACCTATGAGACTTTAGAAACTTAAGATGTCATGATTTATTTTGAAACAGTCAGTCTAATAACAAACTTAATCTTTAAGGACTGATTTCTACTCCTATTGAAAGCATTAGTCTGGAGAAAGACCTAAGGCAGTAGTGTCAGAACATGGAGCTTGAAGGAGGGGGATGGACAGGTTTCTTTCATATCAGAATTACTATTACCAAGTCAGAAAGCCTGTATATCTTATTTATCCTTTTTTTAACATTGTAATAATGCTATAATCAGTCAAGCTTCAAAAGTCTCATTTAATATGTCTGTCATTTGCCACTGCATTCTTAGGATATAATCTGATCAACAAAAAGCAATATTACACAATAATACACAATATTGACAAATACAAAGTCTTCTGCTAACACAAGGAAAAGAACAACAGATTTCTCCTGAGCACTCAATGTAGACCTTCCATCTTGTTCTTCCACGTGAAACAAGATATTGTTGGGTTCTGACTGGGTATAATAACTGTTATTCTTTTCCAAGTTATAATAAGTACTATTCTTCTCTAGTGTGTGCCATTCGGTCTTCCATTTTATTTTTTTATAAATATTTTAAGTAGATAAATAAACAAGAGGTTGGGGGGTGGTCAGGCTATTTTTACTGGTCACCAGCATCACTGTATGACTTTCAATTTGGCTTTAAAAAGTATTTGGCAGACCAGGATTTCTCAGGGTTTTGTATCTCTTTGGTAAGGAATTTCCATCTCATAGGTAAACTGATGTTTTAAGTTTTATAAAATCACAAATTCTTGAATTCTCTTGTGCACATCATTATGCAGGTGTATATCAGAACAGAACATAAAGCTGCTATCATCAGAACAAAATGCCACTGCAGAGTTGCACGTATCAGGAGACAAAAACAATGTTCACAAGCTGATAAATCCACTTGTATAACACCCAAGTTTTCCCTCAAAGGAATTACAGGAAAGATACGGTGATGAGTTTTTCTTCACCCCTGCATGGCTTCTGTAATATCTGCATTTGGAAGTACCCCTTTGTATGGCCATAAAAGCTAAAAAGAAGCAGCAGCAAGGCATTTCTTACAAAGACCCTCACTTCAGTTCTAGAGCTGTTTCAGTTCTGCAGTCAAATATACCACAATCACACTATAAGTGAATTGAGAAACTGTGTAAGACACTTTCTACATGACTTTTGCATCTGTATTACCAAACATTACCACTTGGCTTTCTTTCCAGAGATTTTACAAGTGTTTCTACTTTGTCAAAAGATCATATCTCATCATCATAAGATCTTTGAAAGTCATTTAGCCTCCACATAAATTGTGGCCTCCATCTCCAATATGAGCTTATTTTTGAGACATTTAACATAGCTGCTCAATCAACGTCGAGCTTGAAGAGCAATCTCACCTCTGAATCTGGCCAGCAAGTAAACACTACCAAAATCCCTGGGGAAAGTCTGCATGTACTCATTTGCAATACTAGATTCATGATGCCTGCATCATTCCATCTGTGCTCCAAGGTCACTGGATGCCAACACATCCTTTCTGAAGACATTGGTCTATACTCCAGTAAACCCTACTGAGGTCAAAGCTACATGGCTTGATCAGTTTTCAGCACAGGCAGGGTGAGTGTAGATCTCTCTAGAAAAGGCTGTGAGGACAAACTGCATCCTAGCACTCCATAACGCATTTGACTAATGGCTGCATCTGAATTCAAATATAAACCATGATGAAGAAAGAAAAATATAAAATAGCAATAGTCAGACACACAATAAGATATTGCAGTAGTCTATGCTTTGATTTTCAGCTACATTGATCTTAGATAGGCTGCCAAACCTTCAGTAATGAGATATAACAAGAAACATTTGGAGAAAATATAGCTGTAATAAATATGAATCCCTAATGCTAGAACGCACTACCAATCATTTAGGGTAAAAAGAAAAATATAAAGCCTTCCTCTTTTATTGCTAGCCATCAATATACTTTACTAAAATAAATAAGCTACTCCATTTATTACACCTCCAGGTTTTCATAATTTCCAATATATGTGAGATATTAAGATGAGCTGTAAAATTTTTATATTGATTAGGGGAAAAGCAGTAATCCTAGCCAGAGTTCAATTATCCAGAACTGATGGTGATCTGGAATTCCCTGGTCCTTAGTTATATAATTTATCATTGTCCATTTGCAGTGTATCATAATGGTCCCATTATAATCCATTGGTAAACTCTTACCAGACTTTCTTGCAACCAAGAATTGTGTTTTGTATTATGTATTCAGGTAATTTTCATACTACTACCACATATTACACCCCAATTGCCGCTTCTTATTAAAAAACGATCCTATGAGAACAACTACCTGCTGCACATGCCATAAAAAAGCATTATAACATAACACACGTAATACAGAATAAGCTTTACAGCTTCTGTAATCATTTTAACATAACACTTGATATCAGTATTTCATAGTAAAATTGGTAAAAATACAGTTATGATCATCCAAAAATGAAACATGTTCATGAAAACAATTTTATTTTTAATTCAGATAATAATAATAGTTTTATATCCCTCTCCAGCCCCTGTGTACTCCATAAGCTCTGCAGCCATTTTTCAGCACAGTAGCAGTAAACAGAGAACAAAAATATCCATTCAAAATGGTTTTCATAAAGACCTTGCATTTTATCGGTTTCTGCCCAAGTCCCTTATAACTCAGAACAGGTCCTCAAAGGTGAGCATTTTAAAGAGAGAACTGTAAATAAATTGTTGGTTAAGTTAGTACTATATCTTGCTGCCTCTTGTCTGTGCTCTCTCCTGCTTCTGAAACCTTTCCCAACTTTCCACAACAAATTTTTACCAGCTTCCTGGACATATTACCTCTGGGTATATCTTGCAATATGAGACCTGAACATACTGTACATGTGTTTGCTTTGCATATTAAGCCATGACTGTTCTATTTATCTACATTTTCACAAGTTTGAACAAATATATATCATGTGAACAATTCCCTGTTAAATCTTGACCATACCTGGCATATTGTTCAGTATCAAGTATTTATATAATTTAGATTATTCTTAGAATTTATGTATCAAAATGATTGCAAAACTGAATAGATATCTCTCAGCCAGCTGAGAAGCAGTCTGTGAAATGAAAACTCAGGTGGGAAAACCTTTTGAATGGATGTATAGGCAAGAACAATGATGTATTGCAAGTCACCATAAGAAAAGGAACAAAGACTCCAATTTCTGTACCATGGAAAGATATGCGTAAGAGAGCCAAAGGGAAGGTACTTGGAAATTTTAGCATAAATTTTAACAGAAGGTGGGAATATGTGGCAAGAAGTGCAAGCCAAGGCAAGATAATGATCTTAATGCAAAAAAATAAATTATATAGCCAATAAAGTTAGTCAAAACTTCAGAAGTGAGAAACAGTGGAACTACAGCAAATAGAAATGCTGGGGTATGCCAACACATGTGCAGAAAATTAATAACTTCTGAGGTTTGAACAAGATACTGGCAAGAATGGAGAAAAACAGTGGTAAGCAACAAGGTAAATGTGAAATCAGTAAATTCAGATGTTTGAATAAATGACATTAACCTCAAATGTTTAATCGTTATCTGAAGTGACAGCTTATTGTAGAAAATAGAAAAGTCCTCCGTTGTGTCCCTTCCTATCCCCAGTCTGCAGTGATTCTTGTAACAACACAGTCCATAGACTTATTTAGGGGAGGTTTTCTAAGTGGTTCTAGGGTTTTGTTTTGCAGCAACTAGGGCTCACAGCCATTCTGATCTCTTTAGTGCTGAGTCCTACATTTGTGGGATGGTTGCTGGAATAACTGTGTCTTGAGTAGACGTATGGCACTTGGAAGTTGACAGTCCCGTTACCGTGGCTGAAAGTAACTATTGCAGGACTTTATGGTCACTCAGGTGGGCCATGGAGGCATTTGACTCATTAGATCAGAGAACTTTGAAGAGAAATGAGACTTTGATTTTAAACTCCTATTTAACTGAAAGCCAATGCAGGAACAGTAAATACAGTCTCAAAGACCTTTTTGAATGAATTTTATTTTCTAATCAAAGTAAACATTTTGTTCTCTACAGGCAGAGGTTTAATTCCAACATACACTGCAATAATCAATGCAGTAGGCCACAGTGCTACAGGTTTCCTAAGTGATAACACACAGAGAGAGCAACATCCAAATTCTGGAAAGATGCTGGAGACCTAGCAAGAATACTGTGATTTTTGAGAAGGGAGAGCTATTAAAAGTGTTTCTTTTCCATAAAGAAATGAAATATCTTACTGGTTTCAAAAATGTAATTTTATTACCATAACAAATTTCACATCTTTCAACTCCCTACATATCCTTTTCTGTGTTCTTCCTTCCCTTCTTCTCCAGTCTAAAAAAATAAAAAAAGGGAAATCAAAAGCGGGAAGAAAGAGAAACAGTGCTGCTATTTTAGGGGTTTAGTAGTTGTATCTTTTTTATAAGCTGTTTTAAGTCTCTCCAATATTTTAGTAAAGTATACAATTAAAGGGAAAAACATTTTCCATTTCACTCCAATTTCACAGTCTGAAAGATCTGACAAGATCAATCTCTTTTTTTTTCCCCCAGTAGATAACAAAGCCTTTTTATTAGTGCAAAAAATAAAGCCCATTGTCAGAACTTGAGGGAAAGAATATATGTTATAGGGACAATATCTATCCCCATGTCAGCATGGACAAACTGAAAACTGTCCAAGGATCTTTTTATCCTATAAAAATATGACAATAAATGTAAATGTGTCCAAGACAAGGAAACAAGATCATTATTGCCTACCTAACAGTAACTAGCCCTGGCTGTAAATGGGATTGAGGGGTTCACTGAAACAAGATATTATTAGTAATCATATTATTTAAAACAGCCTTGGGAAAACTAATATCTACTAGCAAAAAATCATTTATAAAAAAGGTACAATATCTTCAGTTGAAAGAATAATTCATAATAAGCTAACTTGCTTGCTTCTTTCTGCCTGAGATTTGTCCAGGAACAGATTGCCATTTTCACACATTTGTTTTTTATTCAGAATAAATTCTTAGTTAATTTTTGGGTGAACAGTTGTTTGTTAAAAATTCATCATAAATATCCACTGTTTCTCATGACTTCAAATTAACTTGGCTTAGTTTTTTTTTGCGGGAAAAGCACTTGGTTTCCTTTCTGAAGAGTAATATTAGAATTTTTGTACAAACATGGGGTTTGTACAAATATGAATGTTAGGTAAGGGTTTACATTTGGCACCAGTCTTGGTGTCTGTATTGGACATACTTCTGTAAATAATACAGTAACTACATAGAAATGGATGCCTAAATAACAGGACATCAGTGATGAAAAAGCAGCAAATTGTGTCAGAGAAAGTTGCTTTGATCACAATTACATCCCCAAAAAAGACTGACCACCTGATTTTGATTATTATAGTTTCTGCCCTTTTAAACAGAATTTGTTTGCAATGGATAGATAAGAGTTCAGAGGCAGCCCCCACTGATGATCTGTGTGCCTGTATGTCAGTCATATTCTCTGGGGACAACTAGAGAGGAGATGTTGCATCATGCAAATGAGTGAATGAATGTTTCTGTACTTATATGTAAATCATTTTAAAGGTGGTCTGTGTCTTCCAGTTTGTCCTTCCCTTCCTTTTTATTTTTAAATTCTTACTTACTTACAGAGGTGTTCAGTGTCCTGCCAGCTATGAGAACAAGACAGCTTGGTAGAGTATTATGCTCTTCAAAACTGTAGGGACTAAATACGTCCTCCTAAGTCTAGAAAATCAATTTATACATGATACAGTACCAAATGAAAGCATGAAACTTGGTAGGTTTAACTAGCAGAAATAAAACCTTCACATTTGAAATAGGCTTCATTTAAGAGACATTGTCTGTGTTAACTTTGTAACAACAATTACAATATGTTTTAAAATAAGACTGTAAACAATTTTCCAATAGATTTAGATAGAAAAAAATCTTTTTTATTTTATTTCTATGCATAGTCATGAAGGCAATAGAAATATTATGTTTTTCTACTGTGCTGTAATGGTTTCTTACACAGTCACATTAAAAATACCTCTTTTTCTTCTCTGGAAGAGAACCTTCTCATTCTCTTCAAATCCCAGCAACTAGCACAGATGCTGGTGAGCAGAGTAATGTATAAAGCAATTGAATAAATAAACAAACAAAAAAACACTTCAAGTATCTAAAAGAACACATCACTCCTTTTATCCTCCCAACAACTGTTTGTCTAAATATCACAGATGTAAAAAGATTCTACCTGATCTGTGTAATTTAAGGTACATAGTGATGTTTTGTTAGTACTGTTTCTCTTTCTCTTTTTTTTAATAGCTACACCAGTTAAACTCCATCCTGATTGGCACTGACTTTCTTTAACTCTCAGGGTAAAAGTAGTCTGTGGTCTCCTTTCCCTCACAGTCTTTTGTCTAGTCAAAGGTTCTTTGTGCATGGCTAGTACCTTCCTCCATTGTTAGGAAGACACTTTTATGCAGTCCCTTTTTGTGAAAGAAAGAAATAACAATTTCTTTATTTAAAATAGTCCCCACAAGCCACTTCCTATACCTTCAGCAATTTTCGGGTTTACACAGTGCCATGGCTAGTAAGAAGACAGACTTTTGAGGGCTGTGATTATATGTCTTTGTAAATGCAAGCAACATATCAGATAGAGTGGCAAATTAGTTCTACATTTTAGAAATTAAGTACTTTACAGCAGAACTTTTTACTTCAACATTAATTTCAGAACTGTGAAAACCATGCTATGTAACAAGGGGCTTAGTGACTGGTTCAAAAAATTTGTCTGAGTTTGGCATTGCTTGAATTACTTTTCCTTCAATAAAAAGTACTTGTAAAGAGTCAGGAAAAATCTTCCTCCATTTATTCTTTTGTAGGTAATGCTTAGGAAAATTTGGCTACAATTTACAGCATTATAAAGATATACTTAAACCCAACATTATATGTGGAGAACTACTCCACATATATCAAGTCAACCTATTGTGGATAGGACAGCTGAAAGATATGTTTCTTTTAAAAGGGGTTTGCACTTGTTTCTCTAAACATCATTCTCTGAGACTCATCATACTACCTTTTTGATTGTTTGCTTGTTGTTTGCAACCTCCTGAAAGCCTCAGAAAGCAAATCATATTCTTTTGACTGCAGAGACAGTGTGGGATTTTTTCCATCTCTCAAGTCTGTGCAAAATCTCAACAAGTCCCAATTTCTTTTTGGTAGTGAGAGCAGGCAGGGCAGACTGCAGCCTACTGTTTTCTCATGGCACCAAACCTCTGTTCTGTTTGTATCTGCTGCACAGAGTATCCTGTATCTGGACAACACTTGTTTAGTTCACTCCTTTACTTGACATTTCCATCTTAATACTATCCATTCTCTGAGCTTCAGAGGTCTAAGTGCAGGCCTGTGATCCAGACTGGAACCTGGCCCTTTTCTGACTGAGACTGACGCTTGGCATAAGTGACCAGGTAACCTTTGGAAGTCCCTTCCAACCTCAACCATCCTGTGATTCTGTAATAAGGACTATGTTTTGCAGCATTAATTCAGAATATTCTGTGCCAAAATTTCAAAGCACTGCCACACCAAAAAATAGCAGTGTAAGAAGCACCTTTCATTATATTTGAAACTAGGATATTGTGCATTGTATAAGGGTATTTAACAAACACAGCACATGTCACAGCCATACAAATACAAAAGTGCTTTTGCCGTCTGAGGTTATGCTATGCAGGGTAGGTAGTGTTGCTATGACAGCTGAAAAGGTTCTCCTTGTGAGCCTATGCTGCATCTCCAGCAGGAGCTATGCCAGCGTGGCTATGCTCTCATTGGCTTTGTAATGTAGATGTGTTCTGAAGTATCAATGGAGCGTGATGCCTGGAAATGGAAAGCCTCTGGTCGCTGGTGTTATTGCTGGTAGAAAAGGGATATTTTGCATAAAAATGCATATCTCAGAAAATGTGGAGCCATGAAAATGTGGTTGCAAGACATGTTGGTGCAAGCCCTTTGAGAAACTCTGGGCATTGTGTAATTCCATCCAGCTACCCTATCTGGCTGCAGGACAAGCTCATTTTGGGGGGTATTTTTGGGGATGTGTATGCATTTAGGTGCCTACTACTCTGAACCCCAAGGCAGAGTTATTTGTGGCAGATGGCCTTCTTCCACAGTCCTCAAGAAGAATGTAATTTGATGGTTTTGGCTGGGATAGAGTTAATTTTCTTCATAGTAGCTAGTATGGGCCTATGTTTTGGATTTGTGTTGGAAACAGTGTTGATAACACAGGGATGTTTTAATTATTGCTGAAGAGTGCTTACACAGAGTCAAGGCTTTTTATGCTTCTCATCCCACCCCACCAGTGAGCAGGCTGAGGGTGCACAAGAAGCTGGGAGGGGACACAGCCGGGACAGCTGACCCCACCTGACCAAAGGGATATTCCATACCATATAATATCATGCTCAGTATATAAAGCTTGGGGAAGAAGAAGGAAGAAGGGTGAACATTTGGAGGGATGGCATTTTGTCTTCCCAAGTAACTGTTATGTGTGATGGAGCCCTGCTTTCCTGCAGATGGCTGAATACCTGCCTGCTGATGGGCAGTAGTGAATGAATTCCTTGCTTTGCTTTGCTTGCTTGCACAGCTTTTGCTTTACCTATTAAACTGCCTTTATCTGAATCTATGAATTTTCTCACTCTTACCCTTTCGATTCTCTCCCCCATCCTGCTGTGGGGGGGAGTGAGCAACCAGCTGTATGAAGCTTAGTTGCCTGCTGGGGTTAAACCACAACAGGCAGCTGTTCACATTTCCAGCTGTTTCACATTTCCAGCTGTTTCACATTTCCAGCTATCTTTAAAAACAGGAGAGGACTGTGATAATACATTTTCAGGTCATGACAAAAGAAAAAAAAAGAGTAATGAAGGAACTGTAGGTCATCATAAGTATGCAGAAACCATGGCTGGAACGCTGTTCACTAGAAGGCTCAAAAGCAGATTAGTAAATCACGAGCACTGACGTTGAAAATACTGATAGAAATCAAACAGAAAATTATTTACTAGTTCATAGCAAATTCCATAAAACTCTTAAAGCTGCAACATGAAACACATGCACGCTGGAAAAATATATTTGAAATGACAGTACTTGTAAAGTTGCTTCCTCAGGCCTATGAGAGATGGTCCTGGAAACTGGCCAGACATGTAGGTAGCATTGGATTCTTTGGATTCTTTTACAAAAGAGAGAATCTGAAGTTTCACCTGAATCTTAAATTATCACAAATAAACATTAAAATTTCTGAGACATGATGGGAGCAGAGAAAAAAATCTATTTCTTTCAACCAGGCTACTTTCCAGTCCTCAACAGACAAGACAAATCCACAATAATCCATGTTGTGTAGCTCACACTACTGTGAGCCTATTACCCTTTCAAAGGGTGTATGAAGAACATGGAAAGTTGGAGGCCTATTTCAGTCTAAAGGCATTTAAAGGTTAAAAGCGTGTATAGTATACTTGTGCTGAAATGGAGCAACAGGCTTATGGCCTGGCCTCAGTACAGACAAAAGAGATGAAGTAGTAATGTCCCATATACAGGAAAGAAAACAGCCTCATCTGAATGTATACTAGGGAATATACTCTGCATTGTGTGACATAATTTCCTGTCTACAAATACTGAAATCCCTTTGCTCTTGCAAGTCCCATCTCTTTGATCATATACAAAAAGGATTCAATACCAGAAACAAAGTTGAGTCATAGCAAAGGTGTTGCAACCTGTGAGCCTTACCTTGTAAATAACATACAGACTGGAAGAGTAAATTAATTCTTTTTTAAGAGGTTTATTTCCACAGCATGTACATTAATTGGCACTATTCCCTTTTCCATTATGTTTCTGTATGCCTTCTTTTGCTACAATATAATGTACATTCCCAGAGAACGTGTGATGCAATTTGATGGGGGTGGGTGGGGGAAAGCAGTGGAATATCAAGTTGGGGACAACTGAGAGTACCAGGATTTATGGAGTCCACAGACAAAGAAATTGAACTTGAAACGCCATAGAGCTCTCTGTCTGATAAAATATCCATTTCTTTCAACTAATCACACAACGCATATAAATGTAAGAAAGATAGAAACTTGATTAAAAAGAAAATTGTACTTCCAATTCTACTTACAAATGTGAAATAAAAATAAATTATTTTGGTCATTTCTCCATGACCATGCAATATACCACACTTCTAATGAGCATACATAACTTGTATCCCACGTATTGTTGCTAGGATCTTTTTACTGGCACCTGCTGCTATAGCTGTAGAAGCCCAAGAGGATGACACACACCACAGCTAACAGCTGTATAGAGATGATAAACTTTTCTAAAACTCTTTATTATATTCTTCTATCAGATAAATTTTTAGGTGAATGAGTACATACCATAACATAACATTTAGCACTTTACAGACTACACATACACAGTTCAAAGTGGAAGACTTCTCTGTAAGGCATTTCTATTCATTGTGCCAACTAGGATATTCATCACTGTTTTTGAGTCTGCTTATAGCGCAACTGACAGCACTTCACAACTTATGATCTTATAGGTAAGCGGGGAAGTAAAAGGATGACCGGTGCCCTATTTGGCCCAGTCTGTTGCTCTTCATTCATATCATGCTATGGCTACTTATAAAGAAAAGTAATTGTGTAACTGTCCTTAGACCAGAGCAAATCTTTGCTTCTCTATGATCCAGTATAACAGCAAGTTAGCTTCAACAGTCACTGCCAAATTTCCTGAAATGCTGTGTATTCTAGCTGGTGGTCTCCGAGCCAGCCTCGTCCTCTGGGCACTACTACCAGTTTAGGGTCTGCCGTTATTAGGCAATGACTTTTTATCTTAGCCAGACTGTATAATAACCTGAAAAAAGCTATCAAATCAGATAAACAACATAGCTCAAAAATAAGTGAAAACTGCATGAAATTAAAGGCACTGGCAATGCGAATGTTCTCTGTGGGTTTATAGAGGATTTAATGCTAAATATGCTTAAATGAAATATTGAAGTCCTTGCATACAGAGAGAAGAACTACAGGAACCCTGGGGAAGGAGATAAAAGCACTAACAATGCCCTTATTGTCTGACATGAGGGACAAGATGGAGAAGCTATAAAGAAATCTTTTTTTCCTTTTGGATCAGAGACTTGTGCAAGGAAATACTTTGTTTCTCTTAAAAAGGCCTTTTATTCAGAGAGGTTACGGAAGTCATGTAATTTGAACCAATAAAGCTGCATTTTACATGTAGGGAATATAAATTAAGCTAAATACTTGTTAGAAAAAGAAAAATCTCAGAAGAAATTCTCTAGGTGACATCTTATAGCACTGAAGACAATGATGTCAAATAAGTGCTGATGTTTCCACAGAGGTCAGACTGTCATTCTAGTTGCTTAGTTTTTGTTGCTATTTCCCTGCTGGATCCATTAAAGTGGTATATTGTGAAAAAAAAAGAAAAAGCATATCTCAATGAGACCACATGCTCTTTATGAAGTACTAGTAACATGCACAATTTTTGTTCTTTAGTTCTTGTGTTTAAGTTTGTTTTTTTCAAATGCTGAAAAAATACTATTTAATTGTGATTAAAGATTTAATGTTAAAGGTTCCAGATCTACTTGGCTTTCAGGTTTCCTATGCAGATGTGTAATTTTCCTCTTCCACTAAATTTCTGGATGAACTGTATTTAGGAAGAGTTACTTAGTTGGAGGAATCGAATGTGAGGAATTAGTTTACCTATGCTCTATGTCTGGTTATGCATCTGAATATTTATGTTGAACTGTTCTTGACAACATTTTTTGTAACAGCAGGCTATATAATTTTTTGCTATTAGTGGCAGCTTTGGGGACCACCTGCTTGCTAGAAACTGGGAGTATGATTAACCAGTGCTTGTTCATTTGAGCTGTATTTTACATTTTTAAAGCAAAAGAGAAAAGATGGCATTGACACAAACTACTGCTACAGGGTTTATTTACTGCACTTAAGCTGTTTCCATCTGCACTATATTTCAGGGATTTCCATCTCCCTGTATGAATAATGATGGGCAAAGACAAAAGTTGAAAAATAAAATTAAATCATGATAGTTTGCAAACTGCAGTTCTTACTGGTGCTGGAGGAATCTCGGATCTTAGGGCTGAGACTAAGTCTTGGGAAGGTGAGGTTAAGAGAGAATAGATGGCAGTAAGTCACTTTAAGTACCATGATTTGGACAAAACATCTGTAAAGTTTCAGAACATCATCTTATACTATCTTTGATGTGCATGCAACTTATTAAAGTCACACAGCCAGTGTACCTGGTCATCCTCCATCAGAAGTTGAATACGCACACTCCATCCCACTGTCAGTGTCAGCAGAGCCAAAGTTTACAGAAAAAGGGAACCATACTGAAAGCTCTGAGATCCTCAGCCACAAATAAAACTTTTAAACTGCCCAGGATGGATGAAAGTCTTAACTCAGACAATCTACCTGCTGCTTCATTCCTGGATCACAGGAGAAATCTGTAAGGTATGACTACCCTGGGGGTCCTTTGATTTCTTCACAATGTCCAACAATATAAGAAGTGTTAAATGTAAACTTAAACTTCTCTGAAAGTAGTAAATGTTTTTTTCTTTAAAAAAAATGTCATGGTATATACCACTGATATGCATGCACTAATGAAATACTTTTTACTAGATTACACTCAAATACTTAAACACATCTAGGATACTCCAGTTGTGGAATTCCTATGCAAGCCCATCTTCAGCATTCCAGCTTAGCGTCCATCTCAAAAACAGACAGGCAGGAAGGAATAGACATTGAGGAAGACATTTTCATTCTGAATGCACTGATATAAAGAACTAAAATTAATGTCCAGCTTTACACACCCTTGAAAACAGAGCTTAAAATGAAAAGTATTAACTCTAGAAAACAAATATAGAAAACAAGTTCTAAAGGAAAGCATTTGTTACAGTGATAATGTCTGGAAAGTACAGGCAGCATTTCAAGCAAATACCAGCAGGCAAATTCTAACACAAATCACCTTATATAATAATAATTCCTGGTTTCTTTACTTGTAGTATAAATATATATGCACAATTTTCCAAGTGTTTTCTAATTGTCAATGTTTGAAAGGAAGCTAATAGACTGATACAAAGGGATATACAGGCAGGCTCATCGAGTTGCTTTAACCAAGTGTAACTGGCCAAATAGTCATAATGAACACCGGACACTTAATTTCTGCTAGCCTTAAAAGATGCAGTCATAGGAGTTGGGATTTTATTTTTTTTAAATCATTCTTCTTCTTAGTAAATAATTTGTCTAAAAAACTAGTGATGGCTTAACAGACTGAGCATTGCAATGTATATTGTTTCTATCGAACTAACTAATTCACATAAAATTTTAATTGTTCATTCTGATTAATATTTTCAGCATATAAATCAAATAAAAACATAGTGAAAAGCAAACCAGGAACTGTTTGCACATATATACTATGTCTTTAATGACCAGATCCATCAACATCAGCATCTTGGGTAGAGCCTAATTTTTATGTATAAGCTATTTATTCAGATAAGTACATAAGACATTTGTCTGCAATTTACAAATCTCTCATTACCTGGGCTGCTGGACAGCCAGAAATCCATTGTTTGCTGCCTGAAAATGGCAGGTCAGTGAAATATTACTGGAAAAATTAACTTGTCTCTCAAAACAGAAAGATTGTCAATCCCTATGCTGATTCTTTGGCACATGTTGACATATCCCAAGTTTGTCATACTTGGAGAGCACTTTAATTTGGATTAAAATTGGCAGTACAACAAGCCTGGCCAGCATGGCATCCCCACCACTGCTCACTTCTATCAGGTTCTTAAGGTTAGATGCTAAAACCAAATGGCAGAGCACACAGGGTGCTGCCACATTTCTACTATTCTTATGGCACACTGTATGCCACAGCACAGCCTTTGGGAATCACTGTGACGTGTTACATTTACCTTTTGAGATTTTGCACTTGCTACTGCAAAGCCACAGCTTTGAGCAGGGGCATTGGAAGCTACCAAATTTTAAATATAAAACAATAATAAATTACAGATTAAATCTGGGTATACACATCTACAATGTTCTCACAAATGGAAACTGACATAATTTAATGTCCACAGATCTATCAAAAAAAGGGAAGCAACAGCATACATGAATCAAATTGCAATATTGATTTTTCTGAACACAGTCGCAGATCTATTTTCTTAGTATTACAACACTGAAGACATGACACTTGCATTTAAAGAACATATTTAATGTTCTCCACACATCTTACAGAAAACATTTCAGAAAAATACTGTGTGGCCTTCAAAGTGCTAATAATTTTTTCCAATTATTTTTTTTTTCCCTAAACACAATGTGTTTAGATTAAAAAGATTACTTGGCAGTTCTTTCTTCAAGGGATGATGGTTATATATATCTTTTTTATATTTTATTCAAGATAACAGTTTTGAAAGTATAGATAAGATGATTAATAGGAACCTGGGAAAGCTGGTACTATGTTCATATGCATAAACTCAAACTGAGACGGGCCAAGTAAATGATTAGGCACAACAGAGTGTGATCAGGCATAGCCCAGGCTTCCGCTCGCATCTGGACTTTGAGACATTTAATGCAAGCAAACCAGGAACTCATAAAATGAGGCAAGATGGCTCTGCTGAATGAGACTTAGCAGAGAAGTCAGGTGAACCAAACTTCATTAGGTCAGCCCCTAGCAGCAGCGTTTGTAAAATGGGACAACTGGTAAGGCTGATGACTCTGATGAAGGACCAGCATTCCTTCAGTGTCAGGTGACAACTAGGCAAAAGCAAAACTATGGGAATTGAGTCTTTTTCAGGACTGGGAATAAATACAGCATATCTGTTGGTACAAACCTTGAACTAGGCAGACCTGTCCTGACGGCAGCAGAATCAGACTTGGTGGTAGAAGCAGTCTAACTAAATTCATACAGGAGTCCTGTGTGAGTGAGCACTATGTCTGAACGCTACAGTGAAGTAACTGAGCCAGCACAAACTGTGCAGGCTGTCATCCTTTCTTTTTAGCCTTATTGATTTCTTTTTATGAGAACAGTTATTTACCTTTCATTCCTCAATGAGGAGTTCATCTTCCTGGAAACTACTAAATAGATTGAAAGTGAGAAGAAAACATTTGTTCTTTGGATTTAGAGTTGAAGTTCCTAACTCCTGAACATTTCTGGCTCAGGATTAAAACCCAAATATCTAGTTTTATTAAAAAAAAAAAAAAGAAAAAAAAGAAACTTGATTCTTGCTTTTGCTAATGGCACCTAACAAAGAAAGGTTATACATCATAGTTTGCCTGATTTCTTTTTACAGGAGGTTGTCAAATACACTTGTCATATTTAAAAGAAACTGTTTCACTGATGTCTGCTTTAGAAAACTACCAATCCATCTAGCTTAACTGAAATTGGCCGTCCAAAGTTGTTTAGATAAGGTTTCAAGAACATTGTTCTGGTGTGGCAAATTGACATTTCAAAAATCACTTTTACATATTGCTGTTAGTTCACTTGAGTATAAACTCTTGCTATATTTTATGTACATTTTAATACATTTTACATTTTTATAAACCTAAAATGTACTGTGTATTTCAAAGAGAGAGAGAGAGAGAAAGAGAAAGACAGAGCACAGTTTTGATATACCTCCCTCAGCCTTAGTCAGGAAAGACTGAAGAAAACATTACTGGGGGGAAAAAAGTTCAGATTCTGGAGGCACACATCCTAGTGGAGGGTACACCATTCCATGACTTTAATGCAATGGTACATAGAGATGGTGTCTTCCCTCTATCACAATTTTTTCTATCTCTTATGCTCCATATCTTTGATAACTGTCATGGTGCTTGGACAGAAGTCACCCTGGAGTCTCATCATTCTATAGTTAAATTCAGACTTTGAATTTCAGTGAAGATTTATGTGTTATTCTTAGGCACCACACTTTTTACCTCAAAGCACTCAGCAAACAAAGAAAATTTGCTCAAAACATAAATAACAAGGCTACCTCCAGATCTGCGTAATGAGACAACAGTTTCTGTCTTTCTCCCAGAGAGTGTTACAATAGTCACTTGGCTTACAGAGACTGAACCAGGGCTGACTTTGTCGAGGTAAAATGCAGAACCCACACAAGCATAAATGGCTATTGTTTTTGTAACTTTTGGGAAAGCTCAGCCTGGCTGTTTTGCGAATTAGACTGGGAAAGCAGAGGCCAAATGTCTTGGTTCTTATTACAGGACAGGTGTAGAGAAGGTTAGAATCTGAGGGTGATGAAGAGGAAAGGACAGGCAAGGTGAAAATGACCTTTTAGAGTCTGAGAGGGAAGCTGGACTTGTAATACTTTTGAAGATGGGAAGAACAGGAAAGTAAAATACTGCTTTAGGGTTTGCAAGGGAAATGGACAATCATTTAACACTTGGCAATTTGTATTTGGTTCCTGTTGTCTGTTTTATAAAACATGTTTGCAGTGCGATTCTCCTCCTTTTAGTGGAGAAATCAAAGCCTCTTTCATAACTCTAGGAGGGAAACATGGTGTTTAAACAAGCCAGACTGACTGCTGGAAACTGTCCAAAGAACCTGTGATAATGCTCTGCAACAAAGACGTGACTGAATCAATAAACACAATAAAGAGCAAGAGAAACCATAGGATTCCTGGAAAAAAAATTATCTGGTTTCTGTTAATTCTGTTTTTCATTAACTTTCAGTATATTGACAGATAAACAACACTTGCTATTCCTTTAAGACAAAAGCGTCCTTTTTCTAAACTATGGCAGTTAGAAAACATCCTACCGAGTATTGATTTTACCGAATGGCAGGAGTAAAACCTACTTTCAGATGGAAGTAAGGAATGTGAGCTTGGAGTCACATGCAGGGGCCGTTTGACAGAATGACGCAATCGATACGTCCTTTGGTTGCTATGGTGATGGCTCATCTGCTTATATGTCCAAGAAATAGGGCTTTTCATTATTTCTTCTAAGAAGAAAAACTGCTATCTCATAATAACAAAGTGATTGGGTTTTGCACTAAAGCACAGCTAATGCAAATACCATTGCTCGGTTTTAATTTGGGCATGAAATTGATATACTAAAGCAAATAATATGAACAAATAACTTTTCTATCCTCTACCTGGTTACTCCTGTAGCGTTTTTCACCACAGCAACTGTTTACCTCTTCTGTGAACCTCCAATATATCTGCAATAAATTGGATTTCTGGAATAACTGAAACGAGGTCCCAGAATACTGTGGTAACTTTAATAAATTTTATTTCAAAGTAGGATTTATTTTTTTTTTTACCCAAGTTGTCCAGATGTTAGAGCTGGACAGATTTTACCAGCACTTTCTATTAATAATTTCCTGAACATTTAAGTGAATTCTGTTCAGCTGTGGCTATATTCTATTTCTGTTTATTTTCTTCAAGTACCCTCTGACCGGTCTCTATTACTGAGAATGTTTACAAGAAGGTCTTACAAAAAATGCAGAGCTGAAGGTCCTGAAAATAACATTTTTTAATGTACTCATAGAATATTTTTGTTAGAATTGCCTGCATTCATAACCCAGGATGAGCAACACCAAGATGTGACTAATCAGATCAATTTCACGTGTTAACCAGAAGCAACTATTTGGTAGCACTTGATATTTTCAATATTTCCTTTGAGATGAAATACTATGTTTCCTTAAGCAGTAGAAAAATCAGTAGAAGAATGTTAAGCAAAAAAGCCAGAGGAAATCGTGTTCTCTCTGCAAGTGTTCCAAAAGAAAAACAGAATTCTCAGTTAAGATTCTTTGCAGATACATCAGCCATGCCAGAATTAAATGTAGCTGTCACTTCATTTTAATACTCCTCATGCTGTTTCAGAAATCCAAATAAAACAAATATCAAGAACAACATGATATGGAAAGTGTTACAGAAATTACAGACATATCTGCGAGGCATTGAAGCCATCCTCTCATTCAACTCATTCAAAATCAGAATGCATGACCATGTCATTATATCAAATGCAGTAAGGGACTCTATGGCTTCCAAAAATATTTTTGTAGATTAGGGTGTCAGTAATTGCACTGTGACACTTATTTCCACATGTCCCCTTGATAAGTACGCCAGAGAAACTAAGAAATCTAAAAATACCTCTTAGTTCGCATACAGCCCCAAAACTGGAGGTACCTGTTATAGAATAAGCTTGTTTCCTTTGAGTTAATTATGATATTGCTTTTGAATTATTTTTCCCCCGGCTATATTGCATTACATAGTATGTTATAAATCACCTTGTTACAGTAGTGCACAGCTATACATTTTGAATAGCAATAGTCTTCCCTGATGTAACGGGAATTACTTTTTTTTAAAGGAAAAGAGTATGCATAATTTTTGCAAATGCCTGTGAACATGAACCTCCTAGTCATCATCTTAAATGCAGACACACATCCTTATGTGATTTCTACAGATGGTCCATTTAATTATAATGGTAATTCTGAGGTTGCAAAAAATACAATGACAGCTTTATGCAAATAGTAATGGTGATGACATACACAATGAAGAAAGGACTAGAATTCATGGGAGCAGCTAAGGATATTCTCCCAGAGCCTTTCCCATTGCAAGGCATCTGTGCAAATTCTGTGACGTGGTAGACTCTCCTAGGTGTTGTATAGCATCTCAATCTCTCTTCCTAGTTTATATTTAAAATAAGTAATCTGTTTATAAATTTGAGGTTGTTTTCCTCAAACTTTTTTCACCCCAGATTTCTAAGTGTTAGCATGAGGCTAATAATACAAGACTGTTGAGTGCATGTTTTCCTGCAGAAATAATTGAGATTAACCACAGGTAAATTAACCATCTGCTTTATGTTGGAGCAACTATGTCCCACACTGCAGATCCTACTCCAACTCACCCATTTTCCCCTCACACTAACCTAATATCTAAATTGAGGTGAATAAATTTAAAGGCCTGAAGGCCTCTTGCCATCTAAACTGTCTCACGCAGGTTGAGGACTCTGCCAATACAGCTCTCTAGTCTGTGTCCAGCCACCTTTTACATGTCATCACTATCTGGCTAAATTTCACCTGGAAGCAGAGCTTCCGATCTGGCAGGGAAGCTCTCCTAACCACATAAAATACTGACACCCTCACCTCGGTGCTGACGTTAGCAGACGTACACCAGGGACACGAGGGCCATCTGTGGTATCGCTTGCCAGTGCTGAGATGATATTACCTGTGCCTGGCTCCCAGCGGTGACATTTCAGTTTCTAATCTGGCCACAGCTCCTGCTTTAGCTGAGGTGGTCAGTCACAGCTGTCTCACCAGAGAGCCTCTGGGCTGCAGCAGGAGCAGGTGCTCTTCTTGACCTGCCATGTTTTGCCTGAAAGAATATGCTGGACTTTAATTGAAAATTGCCGTCTTGATGATAATCCATTGCCCGGTCTGTGGCTTGATCAAGCTGAAACCCACTTCTCCATGGGCTGTGGTCTGTCCTTACTGCTTCTCTTCAGCAAATGCTCGTGGATGCACACTGTACTTTGGCTTTTGGGTAGCATGCACCTGCTCCAGCATTCTGCAAAACAGTCTTGGTCTTAATTTTTAACGTCCTGATAGTCTTCTCCTTCATGCAAACAGTGGCTGTACCGGGCACTGCACAGGAACATCTTGCAGCCAGCTTGGTCGAGGTAAAAGGCAAAGGCCTAGTGCAGAATCACAGCATTGCTCACTGAGGCTCAGGAGTTTGGGTGGGTAGGGGACCCAGGCATGTGGACAAGGCAGGGTGAATTGCTGTTAAAGGACAGCTACCTGGCAGTGGGCTGTCAAGGAAGTTCTGGGCCCAAGCCCCCTGAGGACAGCCATTTTGCTGGACTCCTGGTTGCCATAGCGACAGGGGCTCCTGGCAGTGGGAGGCCTGACATGGCGGCACCAGGTGAAGCGTTACATCCAGCTCAGGTAAATCTGATGCTCCTGAATACCTTCAAGCTTTCAGGGACTCTCCCGCTAATCTGAGAGGGTGTAAGCAGAGCTGAGTGCAGGAAGGTAATTATTCATCTGAGGCCTTTGCACGCCTACACCTGGGCAAAGCTGTGTGTGCCTGCTCGCATCTGCCCGCTGTTGTCTGAGGGCCTGAAGCCGCTCACGGGGTCGGTGCTCAGTGTGTGCTTTTGGCTCTGGTTGTGGTAGGAGTTGGAGCCACATAGCTAAGGCACTGATTGCTGCCTGGAGAGGTGGTGACAGACTTCCAGGGGCGGAGGTCTGCACCCTCTGTGCTTGCTTGGGACACATATGCCCAGGGCCAGCCAACCCCTGGGAGTTCACAGAAGCTCCGGCACTGCCTTTAAAATCCTAAACACACTTGTTTACTCCCGTGCTCTGCTGTTGCAGTGGTATATGTACTCATATTGGCAGGCTGTATATATAATGGTGTATATAATTATATTTATCTTGTGGTTCATTGTGCGAAAGAACCTCAGCCAGTGGTGGGAAAGCTTAGTTAGATAAAGGCCAAAATTTTATTCTCAGCTGGGGTAGAAAGAGCTGTTATCACCTATACAGTGAGTAAATTTGGCCCTTGGGAATGATTGATCATTCTGCCACCTCAGTGTTGCTTTGATGTAAAAGCAGGGGATGGTTCAAAATACGACAATTGGAGAGCATTCCTTCCTACCATGTTTTATTACAGTGCTTCCTGAGGTTTCTTCATGTGCTTCACCTTATGACTGAAAGTACATCAATAAATGTGTTTTCATGAGATCTTATCAAAGTTTGGTTTCCTTCAGAGGGGCAAGCTCATCACACTTTACTACTGTTGTGCATATCTCAGATCCTGAAGCAAATGTATGCAGTTACAGGCAGACTGGCATTGGCAACATTTTCTGTGGCATCTGAAAAGAGTTCTTTAATAATTTAGATGGCTAGGATCTTTCCAGTGCTCTTCTGAAATTTGCTTTTCTTAGGCACCCTAAGCTAGCAAATTTTTAACCTTGTACTTTAAATTAAACAAGTAATTTGTCACAAAGCTTTTTGCTCTAACTTAAATAATCTCAAATGACAGCATATCTTATGTTACATTAAAAAATATTATTAAATCCCAGTCCAAACTGTATATATATTTTATTGCCCTCTGCACTCCAGTCTGTAGGTCATACTGTGATGGAAATATGGGCTACAAGTTTTATAATTGCACAATGAAAAAAAAAATCACTTGAATTAAAACAGGCAATAGAAATCGAATTAAATAATAATTTTATTGGAATTGAGTCTCAAATGTACATTTACAAAAATTTTCTCAGCTCCAGTAAGTAAAGTGTCTCTCACAGAGATGTCTCCACTCTTTTCTACATTAGGAATATTGAACTTGTGCAAGATCTATAAATTACAGAAAACTTTTAAAAATTCATGTGCTTTCATGTAACCACAGTGGTGTTTCACTGGGACAAAAGTTTGCAGTAACACTACTCAAACACAAACACTTGGCAAACCTATGCCTCTGTTTTCACATAAATCATCTTAGAATCCTGCATATTATGAAATTTTCCTAAGAATTCAGAAAATTTAAAAAAAATCATAACTGACATGACCTATTACAGTGTGACATGAAGAGAGATTGTTAATAGTATGCAAGGAAAACTAAGATTGCAACAATTACAATATTAGATTAATAAATAGGTAGTTTTAAATTTTCATCAATTTGGTAAAGTTTTGAGTTAATTTTGGGTACCTTATATGTATAATATAACATCTTGTGGATAGTTACAGTTAAATGGATATTTTCAGACTGATGTTTTAGTAGAAAAATAGGAGAATGATGTGCAAGCACCTTCATTTTAGTATGCTGGGGAATGTATGGATATATTAGCAAAAAGAGGAAAAAAAAAAGAATAAAGGGTCTTTAGTTTAATGCCAATAGGTCTAAGAAACACTTCTAGTTATTGGGTTAATTTAGAGGAATTTGAACTTCCAAATAAGCAGCAGATTAATTATTCCACTCCTGTATCTTGGATGTGAGTAGATACACATTTGCCAGGTAAAAGAATGAATGAACTACACATGAGTCATCGAAGAATTTCATGTGCAGTTCCATACTGGAGAGGCTGCAGTTATGGGCTTTATGCCAGAAGAATTTACTTAGCATATGGCTCGCTGCCTTGTTATTTCCGGAAAGGCGCTACGCAAGAGCTTGGAGGCTTCTTATCTACAATACGCACAGGACACAATTATCCATGGGAATTTGAGTGGATAAAAATAGTGGCTAGTGTTTCTCATAAAGGAAAACAAGGCTAGGGAAATTATCTGAGAGTTTGCTTAACGCTAGAAAAAAATCATACTGGATTCATGAATGCAGGTAGCTGCATCCTAATTCTCAAGAATCAGCCAAAATTTTCATAGCTTAAGCATGTTAGACTGCCCCTATAGCAGAATTAAGCTTTGTCAAAAAAAGATTGAGTAAAATTATAATTTTTATTCAAGAAGGCAACCTGGTTTCTTTGTTTTATTTTGTTTTGAATTCTTGCTTCAGTTCTAATATGCTCCTATATTTTTAAAGCCCTGTTTCAATCATATGTGTGTATGAAAATGTATACAATCCCAAAGGACTGCAAAAGTTAACCAACAACTGTTATGCATTCCAATTGGCATATGCTCATGGTGCCCTGCAGGCCTTATAGTATCTATAAGACATAATTTACCTATTCTTTCATGGTGCGTCCTTTGAAAAAAAACAAATAGTGGTGCCCTGATGATACATTTTGTCTGAATGAAACCACAATGTCCTCCATTCTTCCATAGTAAAATTGGACTAGTATTGACTAACATGACTGGATAAAATTCACTGATAACACTTTAAAAATCTTCATTCAGATGCCCCGTTCAAATACCAATCAATTCAATCTTTCTCTACCTGCAAGATGTGCTGACATAAATGTGAGAGTAAATTTCAACAAAAGGAATGATGTTATGTTAGTATAAATTACTTACATTCTATTTCAATTAATCTCCAGAGTTAAAACGCTTGCATTTTAGAAGCAGCAAACTCAGAAAATTCTAAATCTCCATGTCTGAAAACTAAAGAAATTCTTCCAGTTAGATTCACTTTCTGTTGCTGCAAGTCTTGAAAATAAGAAAAAACTTCACAGGATCTACTGCCACAACCCAGTTGAAATCCATTAATACCTTGATCCCTGGTATTAGGAATTGTGCTCTCTGTTGCCTAGGAAAGGAAAGAATTAGGACTAGCAGGCAGTAAAATGAAATACTAGGGGGTTAGTGTGGTCCATGCCCACCAGAACTTCATAAACAACAGGCAAACCTTTCAGAGCTGTTTCCCTCTTGCATCAATCATCCATGGTGCTTCTGCTAGCACCAAGAGCAGCATTGCAACACGTCAGATCAGGAAGTTGCCCTGGAGTGGGAAGCCTGCTGTGCCTTCAGAGTAGCCACAGTAGTGGTCACTTAGCTTCTCCTCAAGCTGGCAGAGGCAAGCATGTAGAAAATCAGGCTGAGAGAGAAGGGGGACCCACTACCAGGTGATTTACAAGGTAGCAGCCATTCTTCTCTGTTTTTCCACATAGAGCAGCTAGCAATTCTTGTCTTATTGACAACAACAAGAAGCCTTACTGACCTTGTTTTGGCTGGGATAGAGTTAATTTTCTTCCTGATTGCTGGTATAGTGCTGTTTTGGATTTGGGATGAAAATAATGTTGATAATATACTGATGGTTTTAGTTGTTGCTGAGCAGTCAAGGACTGTTCAGGTCCACAGGCTGGCCTGCCAGTGAGAAGGTGGAGGGTGCATGGGAAGCTGGGAGGGGACACAGCCAGGACAGCTGGCCCAAACTGGCCAAAGGGATATTCCACACCATACTGTGTCATGCTCAGTATATAAACTGGGGGAGCTGGCCAGGGAGGTGCCATGGCTCAGGAACTAACGGCATCAGTCAGGGGGTGGTAAGCAATTGTGCTGCGCATCACTTTTTTGTATGTTCTTTTACCATTATTATTGTTGTTGTTGTTATTATTATTATTATTATCTTTTTCTGTCCTATTAAACTGTCTTTATCTCAACAGATGAGTTCTACTTTTTTTTTGCTTGTCCGATTCCCTCCCTCATGCCACTGTGCAGAGGACGTGGGTGAGCAAATTGTTGTGTGGTTGCTTTAGCTACCTGCCAGGTTACTGGTTTAGATTATAAGATACTGTTCTAATCCACCTCCCTAGAGCATGCATGCACATATGCATGCACACACACACACAGAGACACACATGCAAAGTCCAGTCCAAAATTTTATGTTGATATCTCCACCAGCTAGAAATCAGTAGGGTTGAATGAAATGAAAAGTAGGTTAGCAGGGGAAATGCAATAGTTCAGTACAGCTCAGTTTGTTATTTGGTGTTGATGGCACAAATGTAACACATATGATTTTCAAATGCCTTAGTCATTCCCTGTCTGTTCCTTACTCTTTACTGAATGCAAACTTAATTTTCATAGCTGCCTACAATTATGTATATCCAGCTGGATTCAAAAATACTTAGAATGCATTATCAGGGTTCTCCTTGAACTTTTTCTTCTTCCAAAATAGAAGGAAGTACTGAAACCAAGAATGTCACAGATCCTAAACTGCTGTTCTCAGTATCACCACCCAAAGCTTGTGATGCTGAAGAAGAAAACTAAAAAATAAAATAACTGATGAGGCTGAAACTGAACTACTATTTAAGAATGCTTTCATGTGGTTACAGACACTGCTCTGAATTTCCTTTTTTGTGTATTTTACTAAGAACAGAACTTTTTTCATTCCATCTGCCCACACTATCATCATTCTGCCCTTAACTATTATTAGATGGTTAGTTGGTAATAACTACTATTTATCTTTAGACGTAACCCAGTGACACTCTGCAGAGTTATTTATAAGAACATTCAAGTCTCTTGGCTTTCCTTCCTGAACATACATACTCATCTGTGACAAACAGTGACAGTTGTTTTTTTGATCCGTGTATTGGTATTATCCGAGAGCAATGTCCTAAATTAGAAGAGTATGAAAGTTATTCGCATTATTTGAAATTTATTCTGGAGATTTGATCTTTTTTTTTTCCAAGTTTCAATACAAATTTTGTATTGAATTACTCAACTGTTTCTTTGATGATGAGTTGGATTTTTTATTTTTAATTCTTCTACTTACTGAGAAATAATTAATTAGGTAGTAATATCTCTATTATGAAAACACTTCTTAGACATCAAGAAAACCTTTTAAGAAGATAAATAAACAGAAAAAAATAAAAAGAATTGTTGCTATTCTGTATTAATAAGGAAACTTACCAGTTAGCTAATTCTTTCAGGATACTGTCCTAATTGCTCTAAAAACACTTAATTTCTAACAGCAGTAAGTAATTGTGTAAGACAGATTCTGTCTTTTGATTATTGTTTTCCCAGACAACAGTTTTCTAGCAATATGTGAATCAAATGCAATATTTGTCTTGAAGGATGAAACCAGAAACAATAAAAAAGATAGGAGAGTCCTATTTAGGACCAGACTGACTGCCTGGCCCTTAGATTCCCAACTAATAACAGACATCTGTGTAATAGACCTTTAAGTCAACTGGGGATGACAAGATGCCTACCCTGTATCTCCATGTTTTCTGGACCTCCCATGACAAAAAAATATCCCAATAAACATAGGACTTTTCACTATGGGCTGTCACTGTTGTGTTTCAAATGGTGTCTCCTGTAAGATGAGGGAATGACTATTCCACTACTCCTTTCAGACATGTTGTTTAAAATCAAAACAAAAAGTGTTATAAACAAATATACACACACAGAGACTGCACCCGTGCTGGTCCTTTCCTTCAGGCTTGGAGGTTTCAGTGGCTTTATGGGTTGCAAAAAAAATCATAGCTGCTTCTTCAGCTCAACAGATAGGAGCATAAAAATGACCCAGAGGTACTACAGAAGGGTGATTGCCAAAACAGGAAAAAGCGGTAAATGCTAGGAAGTTTTATTTATAAAACTATACTTAATATGTATTCATATACATGACTTGAATTATATCATCAATATGAATTTTCTATAATAATCAGATGGTTTGGACTTGGAGTGTTAGTTTAATTTTAACTGGACTAAGAATAACTTGCATATATTTATTAGACCAGTAAAACATTAATTAGACTAGTAATAAAATCTTGGTTTTAATAAACAAGATGGGCTCCTTTTTTCCCATAACAGCCTTTTGATGGTAACATCAGGGATGATTCCTTACTAACTACTCCTTATTGCTGAGCTTTTCCTGCAAAAAGGTCTAATTTCTTTCTTTAAAATATTAGGTAACAGACACTTATTTTTTGTCAAATGTTTCAAAACTTAGTGATACCTCTCCTGAATTCGATTTCCCTTCCTGTCACAGCTCATAGGAGACTTCAAGTGCAACCCTTCTTCTAGTGACTATTTAATTCCTCCCTCACTACAGAAGCTGGGTTCTTGACATGTGGAGAAAAAGATGGGGGCAATAATGGGATTCATGAACATTTAAAAGAATAAAATTATTTTAAAGTTTATAAAGCAAGGTTTATATTTAAAGAACAGAGCCCCACGGGTTTTTATTCATGTTATAAATTGTTATGCTTGTATTAAATCACAGATTCTTGAGGGTGACTAGTACTGAAACTATTCTATTTAATTTGTCTGTAAGATGGTCTTTAATTGTATCAAACTACTCTTAAAAAACACAAGTGACCATAATAGATCATTATATGACAGGGATATTTCAGAGTCAAGAACACTATGGCATACATTCACTGGTAAGGACAGATGGAATAGGGACAGCTAAGCTGATAGCACGGTTAGAAGTGAGGAATGAAAGCACATCTGGGATTGGAAAGGAGAAAGGATTAATTTGGGAAGGAGATATATTTCTATGAGTTGTGTGGGAAAATTACATTAATATCAAAATTGGTTGGGAGAGATGATCTGTATGAACATAAATATTAATGAAGCAGTTAATATTTCTATTTTCAAGCCAGGCAAAATCTATGGTGAGAGAGACATTGAACGCTATTAAATTATCAGGAAAGACTAGAAAATAGTGAACAAATTATTTGCATATTAGCCTTTCAGCCAGTCTGAAACAGAAATTTGGGGATCTAAAGGCTTTCTAGTTGGTTTAATGTGCCTGTAGTAGCTATATTTCCTTATGTTGGATGTAAACATCTACTTGAATATAGTATTTGTGGGCCATGTCTTTTTACATGACTTGAAAGTTGTAAAGTCTGCATATATAACCCATAGATCTACATAATACTTTTATGTAACTTTACAAATAGTCACAAACAGCTTAATGAAGTTTTTCCATGTGATTTTTTTAAGCATTTAATATTGTACCATTAAAAAGTGAACAAAAGTACCTTATTAATTTCCTCTTAGTAGAAGTTAATTATTATTTTTATGTCAGTCTTGCCCACATATTTTTTTCTGTTGTTATTAAGCCTACTTAGTAATTTGTAATTTGAGTGGCTGTCCTGTTCTGTCCTATTCTAACCTACCCTACTTTCCTAGGATTTGACTGTGTGCTATATTTTTAGAACATAGTTTTTACTGCGTTAGCAGTTATTAGTAGGGGAAAAAAAGGACATTGCCAGTTTCTTGAAGTAAATTAATTATGATCAGGACCTTTGTCTTTCAAAGTGCACTGCATTGGATTAGTTCTATTTTACATTTTTAGATCATATGTAGTTAGTCAGATAAAGGTTCATGTACTCCAGGATGCTTTGGCTAGTATCTATACAGACAAAGAGAATAAGAACAGGGAAAGAATATAGTGATACTTCCTCCAGGTATCATTCCAATAATCCTTGGTGTAGGGATTTCCTCATGCCGAAGTTGTATTTTTGTGCTTGCAAGTCCTAGGGAGTCTTCTTGCTGTGAATCAGTGCAATTGGTTTTTGTGTACCTGTTTAGGGTTTGTATAGGCAGTGCTCTGTGGCAGAAAATTCCACAGCTTAAGTTGTGTGGAAAAATATTTTGGCCTTAACCATACACTTGATAATCTCATTGTATTGCTCCAACTTTTATATACATTATGAAAAACTGAATATTTGTACATATTGAAGAAGAGCGAAGAGTATGTATTTGAGTATAAGCACTTTCAGAATCTGGAAACAAATGTGTAAAGTAAAATTCTTGCGGTTAAATGAAACTCTTGTGCACACATGCAATATAAGCAGAAAGAATAACTGTAAGTAGACTTCCCATCACTGGATTGCCCAAGTCTCTTAAAAATCACAAATCGCAGAGAAAAGTTCCACTGGATGAGGTTAATTTTGCAGATATGTAGCAAGCAAATTCACATCCTCCCACAACTTGGACAGCTGACAATTGATGAGTTCCTTGGAAATACAACATAAATTGCTTGTGTAATGTAAAATAGTTAATTTTTAGATATATGAAATCTAATATGCCAAAATCCTCAGCTGACATGAATCAGTGAAGCTGTGCTGGTTTATATGAACTGAAAAAGAGACACTGTGTCTCAAATACTCTTTGGTTATAACTTTTAGAATAATTGGTATATACATTTATGAATAACATGCTTCTGAAAATATGCATACTTTAGTCAGTGTTTGGTAATAGGGGTGGTTTGAGTGATGAGTATTTTATGGAATTGGGAAAATATCTTCTGTGATCATTATTAATATATGTACTTCTCTGCTGAATTTACTTTTCTTTCTATTAAAAATCCTGAAGACTATTGACTTGTACTGTGAGTCTTTTCCACCCTATTCTTCACTGCAATCTCTCAGACACAGATTTGAGGTAGGAATAATATTTTTAATGAGTAAATTCATAAAACCACACAATGGAATTCTTACTTAACACAGATAAAAATTGGAGATACAGCACATGGGCTATAAGCCAGGCCACTACTTGAATATTTTTTCTTCTAAGCTTTAGCACATGTGATTTCCCAAGCCTCAGTGACAAGTTGACAGACATTTGTAGTTCTTAATTATTTGTAAACCATATTAATG
This sequence comes from Phaethon lepturus, assembly GCF_000687285.1. NCBI lineage: Eukaryota > Metazoa > Chordata > Aves > Phaethontiformes > Phaethontidae > Phaethon > Phaethon lepturus. Next base: position 27,486 of record NW_010561039.1, on the reverse strand, counting down.
ATACTTAGAAAGTGCAGTCATTAGAAAAGAATTAAAGAATAACAGTCCATCGGTATTACTACAGTTTGTGAACAAGATGTTCAAATAGAAGAGTTTCTGAGACTGTCTTTTAAATTTGGTGACCACATATACATATGTCCTTGTGTATTCTATTTTAAGGAGCTGTTTTTATGATTGTTTCTTTCAGTGCAGTTTAAGGGAAATAACAGTTCCCTTCAGTATGCCATAATTAAATAGATTTAACATCATACCATTTGAAAAGTGGTCCAAAAGGAGAAAAAGGCACGATATTAACTGATTATAGAATGATACACTATACACTGCAATGCATATTGATTACAATAGTATGTTTTCTATGGATGATTAAAAGACTTACCTTCTAAAACAAATAAGAAGAAAAAGAAAAATGGTAAAATCATTGCTGTGTGATATGCCTATTGTAATAACATATATTTGCTTCGTAACTATGCACTTCCACTAGCCCAGTGGAAGAAGAAATTGTGCAAAACACTTTAAGTGAGATATTCCAAATGAAATTATGTTGTTCCACACAGTTACAGTTTAACTACAATAAATACCCTGTTAATTGATATTAACATATTCATTAATACTCTCTTTGCTGGTAAATATGAAATAATCATAGAAGGGTTTGAGTTGGAAGGGACCTTAAAGATCGTCTAATTCCAACCCCCCTGCAATGAGCAGGGACACCTTCCACTAGACCAGGTTGTGCAATGTTTCATCCAACCTGGCCTTGAACACTTCCAGGGATGGGGCATCCACAGTTTCTCTGGGTAACCTGTCAGTGCCTCACGACCCTCATTGGAAAAAATTTCTTCCTTATATCTAATCTAAATCTACCCTCTTTCAGTTCAAAGCCATTACCCTTTGTCCTATCACTACATGCCCCTGTAAAAAGTCCCTCTCCAGCTTTCTTGTAGGCCCTCTTTAAGTACTGGAAGGCTGCTATAAAGTCTCCCCAGAGTCTTCTCTTCTCCAGGCTGAACAACCCCAACTCTCTCAGACTATCTTCATAGGAGAGGTGTTCCAACCCTCTGATCATCTTTGTGGCGCACCTCTGGACCCACTCCAACAGTTCCATGTCTTTCCTGTGCTCAGGGCCCTAAGTGCTGGACACAGTACTCCAGGTGGGGTCTCCCAAGAGTGGATTAGAGGGGCAGAATTAGCTCCCTCAACCTGCTGGTCACACTTTTTTTGATGCAGCTCAGGATATGGTTGGCTTTCTGGGCTGCAAGCGCACATTGCCATGTCATGTCCAGCTTTTCATCCACCAGGACCCCCAAGTCCTTCTCCTCAGGGCTCCTCTCAATCCACTCTCTGCCCAGCCTGTATTTGTGCTTGGGATTGCCCTGACCCATGTGCAGGACCTTGCACTTGGCCTTCCTGAACTTCATGAGGTTTGCACGTGCCTACGTCTTAAGCCTGTCTAGATCCCAATGGATAGCATCCTTTCTCTCCAGCATGTAAACTGCACCACACAGCTCGGTATTGTTGGCAAACTTGCTGTGGGTGCACTCAATCCCACCATTGATGTTGCTGACAAAGATATTAAACAGTACCGGTCCCAATACCGACCCCTGAGGAATGCCACTCATCACTGGTCTCCACTTGGACATCAAGCCATTGACTGCAACACTTTGAGTGTGACCATCCAGCCAATTCCTTATCCACTGAGTGGTTCATCCATCAAATCCATGTCTCCAATTTAGAGAGAAGGATGTTGTGCTGCACAGTGTCAAATGCTTTGCTCAAGTCCAGGTAGATGACATCAGTCACTCTTCTCTTATCCACCAACGCTGCAACCCCATTGTAGAAGGCCATCAAATTTGTCAGGCATGATTTGCCCTTAGTGAAACCATGCTGGCTGTCACCAATCATGTCCTTATTTTCCATATGCTTTAGCATAGTTTCCAGGAGGAGCTGTTCCATGATCTTGCCGGGCACAGAGATGAGACTGACTGGCCTCTAGTTCCCCAAGTGTTCCTTTTTTCTCTTTTTAAAAATGGGGGTTATGTTTTCCCTTTTCCAGCCAGTGGGAACTTCCCTGGCCTGCCACAACTTCTCAAATACAATGGATAGTGGCTTAGCAACTTTCTCCACCATTTCCCTCTGGACCCACAGATGCATCTCATCAGGTTCCATGGACTGGTGTACGTTTGTGTTCCTTAGAAGGTCTTGAACCTGATCTTCTCCTGCAGGGGGTGGTTCGTCATTCTCCCAGTCCCTGCCTTTGCCTCCTGTGGCTTGGGTGGTGTGGCTTGAGCACTTGTCGGTGAAGACTGAGGCAGAAAAGTTGTTCAATACCTCAGCTTTCTCCATATCCTAGATAATCAGGTCTCCCATTTCCTTCTGAAGAGGGCCCACATCTTCCCTAGTCTTCCTTTTATCACTGACGTTCCTGTAGAAGCTTTTCTTGTTGCTCTTGACTTCCCTGGACAGATTTAATTCTATCAGGGCTTTAGCTTTCCTAACTTGATCCCTGGCTGCTCAGACAATTTCCCTGTATTCCTCCCAGGTTGCCTGCCCTTGCTTCCACTCTCTGTGGGCTTCCTTTTTGTGATAAAGTTTGTCCAGGATCTACTTGTTCATCTATGCAGGCCTCCTGGCATTTTTGCCTGACTTCCTCTTTGTTGGGATGCATCACTCCTGAGCTCAGAGGAGCTGATCCTTGAATATTAACCAGTTTTCTTGGGCCTCTCTTTCCTCCAGGGCTTTATCCCATGGTACTCTACAAAGCCGATCCCTCTGGAGAGCCCAAAGTCTGCTCTCCAGAAGTCCTGGATAGTGACATTGCTGTGCGCCCTCCTCACACAAACTTCTTTGTTAACGTGAGGTTTGCAATGAAGACGACCACAAATAAAACTATCTAATTATAAGGGTTCAAGATGTGTGGATATAAGATCATATTCAGATTGTCAACGTAATCAAGATTGTGATAAAAGAAAGAAATTCTTGTAGGATGAGATCAGGGCCAATTAGGTTATACATCTTCAGTGTGTTGCATACAGGGGGCTCACTGCTCCTTCACAGAGATCCTTTGGCTTCACTGGGTCTCAGACCAGAAATGGACAGCAAGTAGGAAAGGGATGGGCCTCTGCAGGTGTGGTAAACTTCTAAGACTCATGTTTTAGAATTAAATCCATCCAGGGTTGATGACTGCTGTAGGACAAGTACACTATCTAAAACTTCCAGACAGAACTTTAAATAATGCATTCATGCTATGCTAGCCTTTGATACAGGGGAAAATTTCATGACTTGGAATGTAAAAAAACACATGTCATGGCTCATCCACTTGCACAGAAGCAACTGATGTCTAACTCCATTTCCTTAGAATGGACAAAACCCATGATTATTTTCATCAGTCATTTTTATGTTGACCGTAAAGAGTTTGATCTTGTGAGGTGCTGACTTACATTGTCATGTTCATTTTCAATGAGCAGCTGATGCGGCTGCTGATTGTCTTACATGAATCACTTTGACTCCTTTGAAGCAACAGAATCTGGTTAAAAGAAATCATTACTGCAGAGTTAGACATCATTATTCTTTCACTTTTGTAATGAGTGCTTTTGTGAACCTTACCTAAAACATACTTCAGAATGGCTCTAAAGGCAAAATTAATTTGAAGAGGGCAGCAGATATTGCCCAGATTTTTCATCCACATTAAACAAAACTAAATTCTAAAGACTAACACTCTTCCCTCCCCCAAAGAAGAACAAGAGAATAATTTCTTAGAATTATTGCTATATTTAGCAGCTCATAACGTCACCAACATGCACATTTCTGTGGTTTAGATTTAATACAAATATTTCAAAATATCAGATCTGAAATACGTTCTCCATTTTCATTACAGGACTATTCAATAAAATATATACCTTTGGTATAATATGTTTTATTGCATATAGCAAACCATTTTTGTTATCATCAAAAATATATTTTAGCACTTGTGAATTACAGGGGACTTTAATTCCTCAGATAACCCACAACATTGAGTATAGTATCTTGAACCGGCTCATAAATATGTAGACATGATGTACATTTTCTTTTGGAAATGGCAAGTGAAAGATCTTTGCAGATTCTAAATTTACTAATGATTAAGCTACTTAAACTATCTTTATGCTACTTTATTAGATGCATCATAAGACATTATTTTCATTGAAAATATGCTTTAAATAAGGCAAGTTTTGTAAAAATTTAAATAGTGTTTTTTCTTACATGAAAAACTTCTTTTCTTATAAGGTTGTCATGCCTCCCTTGCTATTCTGAAATCACTACACACAAAGCAATAAAATTATAGAACTAAGCATCCTCCAAGGATGAAATCACAGTGAAGAAAGCTGTGATATACTTTATGCTGTTAATTATGTTGTATCATATCACATCAGATAGAACACAATAGAAGAGAGCTGGTTATTTACACAGTAGTTCTGACTGGCAAATGTAAACAAAGATGAGTCAAGCACCTTAGCAATGCATTGACTTGCTAGTTCATCTCCAAGGATTTACAATGTCGTTCATTAGTTCCATTGTCAACTTGACATGAGGCACCTATTTTTAAGGTAAGAAACTGGTCAGTTGATGAAGAGTCAGTGGGGTTTTCAGGGAAATATGAACCTGTTCCCTTTCAGTTCAAGGGTACCTTACATCAAGGGTACACTAACCTATGATACAAGGAAGATGAAATGCTGTTAGATTTGTATGCAGTTTAAGGAATTATATGATATATAGTGACCATTGGTTTCTACAGACATATAAACTCAAGAAAATCTTCAGTACAGCAAGTAATAATTTAAATGAACTGTTTAGGTAAAGTCTACATTTTAATATAGATTAACAGCAGTCTGATGGCCGTTCAGAAAATTTTAGTCCAGTTGAAATGATTGGAATTGGCTTGGAAAAGCTCAAGTGTACTTGAACATCAGTGTAGGTATGAACACTTGAGCATTAAAAGCTATGAGCATCTTTCCAGAACTAAATGCTCCTTCTTTTTAAGGTCAATTTGAAGGTGAATCCTATTGTTGTGAGTTGCTTTTCTCCACCAGAGGACTTAATTATAAACAGAGATCCATTGTTGCAGGAGACAGCCTGTCTAGCTATTCTTCCTCACTTCATAGTATGCTTCCCCGCACTGAAGAGGTGTCTACTGTCTGTGGAAAGTCCACATAGCAGGTCCTGTCCTGAGAGTCACGTGTTCCTCCTTGTACCAGGGTCATAAGTAGTATCTTCTCTTTTCTATTATTTAAAGGTGTCTAATTGTTCTAGATTATCATAGCATGTTCATCATTGTGGTAAACACTTAACTATTACTTCGAAAAGTTTATCTGTGTCAGGTTATAAAATAACCTATAGTCTCGGGCTATTGTCAGGAGATCAAGTTGAGAAAGATGTTAAATGCTCATCTTGTAAATATTTCTAATTTCCCAAGGTTTCAGAGGTTAAGATACCACTAACCAGACAAAACTGTCAACCTCACCAACTGTTCCTCATAAATGTATTAATCTTCTTCTCACAGAGAACTTCTGTACTGTACACAAGTGAGAAATAACGGTCCTTCCTCGCTTATGTTTCTAGGAGGTGTTTCCCCAAAAACTCCTCTGGTGCACTTTCCAATTTCATGAATTACTGTCTCTTCAGAAAGAACGATAGTTTGTATTTCTCTTCCCAATGCTCCTACACCTTCTTTCATGCCTAAACACCTTGAGCTGATGAATCATGTCTCTCTTCTTTCCTTGCTGTTTATCCTCCTGCCCTTGTAGCTTTGAGGATAATCAGTCAGGTATATTTCACCTCTTAAAAGCTATTTTAAAATTGAAAAATCAATTGAGGACACCATTCCTAGGAAGGCTGGTGAGGTTTAATCTCCAAAAAATGAATAATCATGTCCATGTTAGGAACAAAGCAATATAGGTAGAGGAGATACTTATCAAAAATCCTAATGAATTTTCAATTACCTTGACTTCTCACTTCACATTGCCTAATATATTTCATGAAGGTCTGATTTAATCTTTTAAAAGAAGTTCTCGGAGGTTTTAGAATCAGGACAACCTGGCCAGAAGCAGTAGGCAGAAAGTGGTAGGAATAATTTTGTGATTTCTTTTATTGAGCCAGGCAATGTGGATACTACTGTTTCGATCTCTTTCTAGTTGTTTATCTCCATTTAAGGAAAAAAAAGAGTATCCATGCATAATTTTGTAATTCCCTCAAGGATATCATTGTGGTGTTATACAGGAGATATACCATTGTATAACAGGATCTGTACGTCAAGGCTCTGTAACTTGAGTTCCCAAATACCATGCAAGGAATTTGATCAAAGTGCTTTCAGTGTAGAAGAGATATTTCAATATAATATTTAACAGTAGGTCTAATAAAACAGATACTTTATTTGGATGCTGTTGAGTGACAATAATAAGATTCCCTTTTTCAGACAGAGTCCACCTTCACTTGATTGTTGTTTGTAATCAATGGTGAAGGTTTGCTTTTCATTCTGTCTCCTGCATCATTAGAACTATCCTGGAAAAAAACTTTTGCTGTACAAAAAGTGACAATAATTCTCTTGTATTCTCTTCTGAAGTTCTGGTTCAGGAGTCCATATATGATAGCATTAAGGCAGCTGTTGAAATATGCCATGTAGTAACTAGATACAAACAACCACTCTGGAATCCTAGGGACTATAGTTTCTGGGTTGACAGCCACAGCAAGGCCTATAAAGTTCAAAGGCGCCCAGCAGACTGCAAACAGTACAAATACCACAAACATGGTTACAAAGTTTCTGAAGTCATGTGGTTTCAGCCTGGGGTTGTTATCCGGTTTAACCCTTCGCCTTACCTGAATAACAAGGATCCATATTCTCAAGTAACAGAAAGTAACTATGGCTATGGGGAGCAGGAAATGGAAAAACACAACTGCTATTGTGTATGCTGAGCTCACAGATTGTGCAAATGTACAGGAGTAAATCCTGGGGTCATATTGTAGCGATCCCACAAACAGGTTGGGCACAATAGCAACGAATGTTAGGACCCAGATAAGAACAACATAGCACAATGAATTCTTGTCACTGTACAGCTTGTCATATTTGAGACTGTGGCAGATATAGCAGTATCGATTGATAGCGATGCCTGTAATATTGAAGATTGATCCAATGACACTTAGGCCCATCAAGAAGCCACTAATCTGGCAGTGAAGGTATCCCAGATTCCATCCATTGTGAAATACAGATGTGAGGACCAGTGGATATGGGTAGATTGCTACAACCAAGTCTGCAACTGCCAGGCTTACAACAAAGACATTTCCTGTAAAATAAATATAAAAAGGCAAGCGTTAGTTTTTCTTCTGCTCTTTTCTGTAGCTTCTGCTATCAATATATTAATGAGCAGCTTCAGTGGAACACTTCAAATGTAATTAGTTTCTACTTTCTAGATGAAAAGTCATTGTCGTATATCAGAAATAAGAATTTTTAATCTAAAAGGAAAGCATCTTAACTTAAAGATGCACCTTTTAAAAGAAAACTGTCTTTAATTACCATGACCTAATATTTTTATCATCTCACTTATTTGGATTCTTCCAATCACACAGACTCAGAATTCATATCAAATGAAAATATTCATAACTTTAAACCTTCCTTTGGTTTTAAATCAGAAGAAATAATATGATTACTAATAAATTTCAAAACTCATATTTACCTTCCGTATTTAATTTAATTCCCTTTCCTTACATTACCCCTTAACTTTTCCAGTCCTGAAATAAAAATCTTTTTTTTCCCATTTGTCTTTCAAGCTCACATGACTTTAAAATGATTTTAAAAGTTACTTTTTTTGAATCTGCTGGCTAGCACTTAAACTAAACTTAACTTCTAAGAGTCTAGCTGAACACAAACTTAGTTTTCTTTCCCAAATTGAAAGACATACTCTTCTGTAAAAGAAGTGGTGCTGGGCAGTGCCCTAGACAGTTCTCAGACACTATTGATGCCACATTCTTCTCTGCCTCCAAACTGGAAAATTAAGCAATGATACATTCTCTTGGTTAATTTTTTAATTAAAACAAAGGGAGATTATTTTAGACTGTGTTAGTTCTTGATAGAACCCCTCTCTGTTCTTCAAAAGCAATGGAACCCATCATAACAACATGTCTTGAATTAATCTTTTGAGCAGAGATTATATATTCTTTTTTTAGTTGCTTAAGTGATAGCTCATCTGAATGCCTTCCAACCATTCTAGTTTCTAAGAAGAAGGTCACAAGATACATTGGTATCGCTTTTACTAATTTTTTAAAAATAGCTACTACATGTATTTGTCTAGTTATTCATGTCCATATCTACAGAAAGTTATAAATGTATATATATACAAGCATGTGTGTAGTATATAAATTCATGTATATACATGTATATAGAGGGGGGTGTGTGTTTGAGATTATATTTTGGAATTCTGAGATTATTCACTGAAGATGAAATACGAACTCCTATTGCAACCTGTAAGAAAACATATTGCTAGTTTTAGATGATGTAGAATTTCATTATTAATCCAAAGTGGGCTTTGTGAACTGTTTTATGCATTTATTTTGAGCAGACAAAATATAAATAGATAAAAATAAGTTGAAAGAAAAGGTAAAGCTATCTATGGAGCAAGAGGGCATTTTGGCTGCTATAATTCTCAAAAATATTTTTTAAATATATTGTCTTAAACATCTTAAAATGCATATCCTCTCACTAATCTTATGCTTTAAAAGGCCAGGTAAACATATTGAATTTTCAAACACCTCCAGAGAAAAACATAGAAATTAACTGGCTCAGGATGCTACTTATTCTTTTTTGTTTAAATTTTGATACATCAACAAAGTACCACATTTGATATTTATACTAATGGCAGCTAGGACAAATGGCCTCAGTTAAAAGATTGCTACACTAGTTTTCATAGATTTTGTATCTGGATTTATAAATAACTTTCTCCTAATAGTGTCTGCAGTTGTTTCTTCTTTTGCCTGGGAATTCACTGCCAGACTGAAATATGCTATCCTGAAGGTTTGGCAGAATTCCAGATCATTTCAGCACAAACAGCAGAGCTCCTTTAAGCAGAAGACAACAGGGAAAAAACCACTGCTTTCAGAATTTAGCCTTGACATAATGGCAAGCGATATAAGAATGGATAAAGAGACTATAAGCAACTCAGAGCTCTGTGTTTATCTTATGAATTGAGAAGTGGAATGTGAATGAAAAGTTGCTGTTGGCAGATTTTTTCCCCTCCCAGAATATTGCAGGTTTGATGAAATGGTACCATATAAACTCCAGATGGGACAAAGAATCAGGACACTTATCTAAATTTAAAACTTAAAAGAATACTATTTATATTTGCCTACAGATTTTCTGCTTAGCTGGAGACTGCCCATCTCAAGTTTCTCTCTCTGCCATCCACTGAAACTTCTGCTGCTGCTCTCCATTAATAATGTTAATATTGTAATTATTTACCTGCTTGAGCCAAAAGATTCAGCTGTAAGACCAAAGGTAAAAGTGTGTGGGGTTTTTCCCATTGTTGAAAGAAGACAGGTGGTATAGTTTTCTCTGAATAGTTTTAACTAGCTTGTGCTTTGGAAACATCTGAGTCTAGGAAGAATAGGCACTCTGTCTCTGAATCAGACAAATTTCAGGCTTCCATGAACCGGTGTGCCATGGTTGTCCTAGCTTATATTCTCAGTCAGCTGCCATAGAGTGACAAACTGAGTGTCTTGGAAATACAAGCTGTTCCTATGGAAATTGGAGGCTAGTCTCCCAGGATATCCTGGGAGACTGGCTTTAAAAAAAAAAAAACAACACCAAAACATGAGCTTGGAAACCAAGTCCCAGGCTGCCAGCTCACGGTTAGCATGTTAGCTGGATGACCAGAGCATTGAGCTAGAAACTAGAAACCTGGAAACCAAATACCTGCTTGCAGAGAGGTATTTGCAGAGATTTAACCTGCCTTTCAGGAAGGGTTATCTTCATACTTGAGTTCAGATACATTCTCCTTGTGAGCACAGAAACTTTATTGTTAAGATAGAATAGAAAATTCAAGTAAAAATTTGGGGGGGTTAGTATGTTTATTGTATATTTTGAGGTTCCTTGTTTCAGACTCTGAAGTCGGATCTGAAATGAAGTTGAGCTTTCATATGTTACATACTACACTATTTAAAAATATGATCCTAGATTTAGCCACTCACCATTAATGGAAAATATTGATATGTTATGAAATTCCCATATATTTAATGGCATAACATGAAATTAAACTCTTTTGTTTGTGAAACACTTGGTATTGTAGAGGTTAGCACCATAAAAAAAGACATAGGAAAAAATTAATTTTTGTCTTCAGAGCTGAGCTTGTCTTCAGACAAAGCCTGAAGCTCCATATTGAACCCTTTAAAAAAGCCATAAAATCAAAATCTTGAGTAACTCTTCCTTGTTTAGAGAGTGAGATCACATTGCTGTGAAAAAATGTGATATATGCAACTAAAGAATGCATTATTGTGCAGTTGGCTGAACTGAGAAGGTTGAGGTTGAATTTCTTGACTTTGACATAAGTAAATAAACTTTAATAAATTTAAGCAGATGTTTTGCTCTGGATGGGAAGAAAGATAATCTACTGGCAACCAGCTTTAGCAGGCTAAGCTTTCAGATGCAGTCTAAAGCAACATTCCATTAAATATTTTCACCACCCTTACTGAAAAAGATGCCTTTCCGCTCAGCAAACACATAGCAACATCAGACCACCTGCTGAATGAAAAACTGCATTAAAGCAACAGAAAACAAACAAGTGCTCTCCTAGACAGTTCAACTTTCCCAAGAGCTAAATACAACATAAACTGAGTGTAAAAACACTTCTACTGATTTTCTTCAAAGATAGCTTGCAGATTTTTTTTGGCATTTTGAAATGTTTCTCATTAATCTAGCCCTTGCTCAGAATGTTAATCTGGAGTTTTATGCTGCTATCTGAAAACAAGACTAAGATTAAGTGCCACCACTGAATGCCTGCAGCAGAAGAAAATTTAAATGTGTTTCCTCATAGTTAGAACAGAACACAGTGTCATACTGACACATTTACATCTAGCAAAAGTGACAGCATTGATAGATAGCTGGCAAAATACCTCGTTTAGAAAACTAGTAACTCCCTTCACAACTGAACGGTAGGAGTGAATTCTGATTCTGGAATATAAGACATCACACGAAATAAGGCAATGGGCTAGTTTATGAAGAAAGCAAAATTAGAAGGCTAAGTATAATATTCAATACCATATGCTTCATTTTGCCACTACAAGCTGAACTTCTTCCTTAGAAAGGCACTTCATTAGGCTTCTGCTTCTTTCATGGCTGTTTTCATGCATGAACTAGTGTCTCAATGACAAATATTAACACTAGATTTGTTTCATATTCCATGAACATTTTTGCCTTCAATGTCGTTCCACTAGCACCAGTATTTCACTTGTAAAACATCATAAATAACTACAAAATCAAGCAGTGAAAGCTGTTTTAGTGAGTCCCTAATGCAAAATTAATAAAATATCCTTGTTCATGTATCTGGAGGCAGAGCAACCCTTCTCCCTGCAATCTTAACCAGTCATAATGTTTCAAGAAAAAAATTTGTCCACAATCTTTCTAGGATCAATTTAATATTGGAAAATTGCTGTACCTGGCAGCACAGTTTGGGATTCCACAAAGGTCATGTGCAATAAAAATTATTAAATTAATTATTAAATGAAGATACCTGTAGGTGGGGTCAATGACCACTGTTTCTTAGACAAAATCCCAAAGCCAAGTAAGGTTACCTAGACAAGCAAGTGTGCAGACAGTCCCAGTTTCACTGAAGAAAGATTTGAAAGGTCTAAGAAACTAACAGTCCTTTCAGCTCAGCATCAAAATGGCACAAAACAGCCATGCAAAAATGTAGGAATAAATATTACATAAGCTCCAGTTACTCCTGGGATCTTCATTCACTTTACAGATCATAATATCAAGTCCCTTGGATCTAAAAAGCCTATTTTTAAACTAAAGGCACTATTTATAAACCTGGCCTGAATCAAGAAGTCCACGTGCATATTAAATTTGAATAGCGTGATGGGCCTCTGGGTTTTGTTTCTCATTAGCAAATTAATCTTGATGCTGTAGATGGTGATGCAGGGAAATTGGGAATGGCTTAAAAAAAGGGAATGGCTTAAAGCTCACAATGAACCATTTAGCTTTAAGCACATGCAGGAAAACCTTTCTCTTTCCTTTTAAGCTGAAAAAAGACCTTGTATTATTTAGCAATTTTGTTAGAACCTCACGTACATACCTCTGTTACATAGTAGAAGGGATTTTCAGACCCTCAATCATCTGGTTGGGACACTAAAGAAACCAGCTGTGTAATTACAGTCATGGCAATTGCCTGCAGCTGTAATGATGTCAGGCAGATAGCTTGTTAGCACTGAAGAGAGAGTATTAAATATTTACGATTTGAACTAATTTATAATCTTACTAAGGTAGAGTGTCATAGAAAAGTTCATATACTGCAATGACCTAAATAACCTCAGCTTTTAACTGAGATTGATAGAAATTCAGGGTGCTGAATCTTACAGGTCTGGACAGCTGGAGGACTACATAACAGTATATTTGAGAGATATGAAAGAATAGATTTGTTAAAGACCATGTTATCAGAATAATCCGTATCACAATACTTTATTCCAGTGTGCTGCAAGTGAAAGAAAATCTGATGTAATCAGCACAGCATAAATGAAAGAAAATACTGATGCACTCTGAGAAGAATATGTTATACTGTATTTAGCTTATAATAATTATCATACAGAAACTTTCGGTGAAGCTGCAGCGACTGTTTAATTTGAAATGCCTATGCCATCTTCTGGCCAAGAAAATTAGATGCATGAAAGAGTAATTGGTAGAAAACAGCAGTGAGGAATTATATAATACTCAGAATAAAAGAATGGAGGATTTTGGTGTCAGATCCAAGGTAACTGTAGCCAAACTACGTAGATGTGATTAAGTAGTTTTGCAGATATGCCAACTGGCATAGAGTTTTCTGTGACTTTATCACTCACCATCTCTTTCTTCAGTCCCATGGCACATGTGTGAGAGAGACAGCTACTGCTCTCCTTCTTACAGTCTAAAAATATTTGCCAGTGCTATTCTTGGTGGTTCAGTCATGAGAGGAAAGTGATGTGAGTTTTACTGTCAGGCAGAGAAAGGAATTGAATCCATATGCTGGATGAGTGCTACAGACCTGGGGATGTACCTTGCCTCTGGCAGTTCTGTATGACATGTCAGGGCTGCTTTGAAAATGTCTCTTGTATTGGACCTCTCACATGGTGAGAGTACTTAGTTTGTACAGGCAGTAGATTTAGAAGGTGCATGGGATATTGAATATCTCAGTAGTGGCAAGAATGAGGTATTTCTGGGTATGACAAGAAGGGTAGTGCTGTCCACTGGACGAATTTATGTGACATGAAGTATAAAGCACCTGAGAAGATCAACAGTAAAGAAAAGGCCTAGACTACCATCGCACATTTAGGCACCTAATGTAGGAGTAGACAGTAGTTGACTGAAGATGTTTTATGGACCTAAACTTAAGAATCTAGAGGTGGTCAGGGTTTGAGTCTATTTAAGGATATTTAAGAAGTGCAGTTTTAAAAAGAACTTCAAATAATAACAGTTGGAGCTACCAGTGAACTTCAAGATACACTCATCTTTCTATTACATTACGCAGTGACATGAAATATTTTTCTTTGAGACTCTACATAGTTGATTCATGTCCAAGATATTTTGCATTAGAAGCAACAGCAAATTGAATAAGACTTCTTTTATGGAAACCTCTAAAATTTTATCAGCGTAATCTCTAGCTAATATGTATTTACTTTGGTAACAAGATTGTATTAAACTGTTACAGTTTTGTAGTTTTATAATATAGAAACAATACATGAGAGTGACTGTTGTTAAATAAGTAGTCCTGAAACTGAACAGTTCAGTTTTTTAAACACTTCATTAACAAATCTTTGGTAGATGTTGATAAAATAAACAGCTTAACTGCTGTTTGAAAAAAGTTTGAAGTGCTGTAAGCATATTTCCTGACACTCAGAATTAATATTGCTGTAGTTATGTGCCCCATTCAGTGTGTCAATATATGTTTTTTCAGTTCTATAGGTGTTTTTCACCAAAATGCAAAGTCATGACAACTAATCTAGTCAGATGTAATTCTGTTTAGACCATTCTTAATCTAGGGGTTTTTTGTCCATCCATCCAAGAGTGAACTAAGACATTACATGAAATATCAAGAAGGCTTGTAATGGCATTGAAGTGAATTAACAAACCCTGCTGTCTTGCAGGTGGAAGATAGAAACCAGGGCAGGCAGATGTAGTGGTGGATGTCTCGAGTTCTGTGACCCTGGTTTTGTCTCTGGCATCTGCCTGGACTGTTCTTTCTACAATTCACTGGGCTGGTGTGTTTTCAAGGTCAGGGCATCTATTACCTTTGAACATCAGCCCCTTCTGCCATGATGGCAATATTTCAGAGACCAAATAGATTTGCCTGAATAACTTATCCACTTTTACAGAAGGGAATTATATTATCACTTCTGATTTGATCTTTTCTATCTCCAATTTCTATGATTCATTTGGGAGGAAAAAAATCCTGTGGAACAGCCCGTTTTCCAACAAGGTATTGCCTAGATGTTACAGAACACTAAGGTTGTCATCACAGTTCAGGAAGCTGTATGAAACCGATTAGAATAACAATACTGCTGATGTCAGAGGATCATGCTATTGAACTGCATCGCAGCAGAATCACTGTAAAAGTACCTTTTCCCCCTTCAACTCAGAGAGAGAGACTGGAAATAAATTGAAGGACAAAAATGGTATTATCACAGTAACATCATAGCTCAGAGAAGTAAAACTAATAATACTGTTCAGAGACTAAAACAAATGAAAGGGAAAAAGCAGGAAAAGGCAGAGAGGGATGCTTGTGAAATATAATTATGTTTTGTATTTGTACAAAATCTCATAGATCAGTCAGGATCAGCACTAGAAAATAGGAAGCTACAGCCTATTCCCTTCTGAGATCTTCTGTATTTTGAGAAAACAAGTAGGAGAAAACAGGAGAGTGAAAGTGCAACCATATAACTGACAGGAGATTTCTGTACTGTATATAATATTACAAACATGAAATTCCTTTCCTGACTATCTTTGAAAGTCACAGTTTTATGTAACAGGATTTTGTGGCTGAATTTCTCCATAGAATTATTCGTGGGAAGAAAAAGAATTTAAAAAACCTCTCAAGAATACAAAATAATCAATTGTTTTCTAACAGTATAGGTGGTCGTTCAGCCAACACCACATTTAACTACAGAGTCCACAGTAGGCAGCAAAGCTGATGAAATGAGTTCTTAAAACAGTCTTCGTAGTTCTTTCTCCTAGAATCAGCAGAGGTAGGACATCTGCCAGGAAACTGGAAAATAGCACTATAGAAAATATCACCTATATATAGTTAAACACGTGTATTTACATTTCTTTCCTGTATCCATTCTCTATTCTCCATATCCCTTCCTCCCCCATCTCTCTATTCGTTTTCTTCCTTCTCTTATTTACTCCATCACCATGCCTTTTCTCTCCTTATCGCCTTACAACCCAAAATCTTCTACGTTTCTGACAGAGGTCTTTTTTGTCCCTTCTTTCCCTTCAGACAAATAAAGACATGAGGGTTTTTTACAGTATTTCTTCTAGGCAGCCTAAAATATACACTGTGATTTCACTGCAGGGAAATAATGAAGGTACCCTAAATTCATATCAATACCTTTATAGCATACAATAACATGAGAAGTACTGCACATATACATCAGCTAGTTATTCTGTGGCAGGATTCATGATGGTATTTAAAAACATTAAAATTATTTAAATAATTTAAAATTTAAAAGTTTAGATTTGTGCCTTTTATCTTAACAGTATTAAATTAAGTTCTTTAATAAGAGCTCACGTACATGCAGACATGTAATTTAGCATGGGGATGAATTTGCCAAACCATTGCATCCTTGGAAGTAGGCTTTTGACTAGAAGCAATTGGCTAAAATAATGATTTAGCTAACTCCACTGACTTCAGACAAAATGAAGTACTATAAGTGAGCAAATAAGTAGCTCTGTGTATTAAATATATTTCATAATTTTATTACTGAATTATTATTCCTCTCCATCTTCTTTTAGTTACTTGCCTTTTTTCTGGGTTTTTCTTTCATGAACAGTGGTGTGGAATTTTTCAGAAAACATTTCTTTTTCTATTGTTTAAGTCTAAACTGTTTGTTTATCAACAAAAGTAGTTGAAGGACAATGAGGCTATAGCACTAGCTAATAAAAAAGAAATATATAAATGCTGATGACTTTCAGTTCCTACATATGTCTTCAGAACTTATCACTCAGAGTTCTTACTTAACCTGTAGCACCAGAAAAATCTGCCCAGTACAATGAAATAAATTGCTGAAACCAATACTTGCTGTCAAAAGTAGTGGATTTTGTATTATGGTAATTTCAGTATGGTAGCATTTAAAAGTTGTGTTATGATATCTCATCTAAAGTATTTGTACCCATTGATTTTTGTTATGACTCAGAAATATCCTAACTACTTACCTTGAGAATCCAAACACAATTTGTAAAATCAAATTCAATATCTCCAGTGTAAAAAATTTGAACCAATTTTTACTCTGTGTGAAAATAAAAAAGATTTGGAAAACTATATCAGCAATGTAATCTTAGTCTCATAATATTATGTATATATGTATATAATAGCTTGGCTGTTGGAGCTCTTTTACTTTTTTAATGCCTATTTTTCCCTCATGAAAAAAAAAAGCTTTTAAACAACCTGAAAAGCTAAATACAGACAGCTAAAGATAGTGTGCTTTTAAATATTCAGTAAAAACTTTGCCTGTACTCCCTCTGAACCTTACTCTTGAGTTCTTCATCTTTTTTTAGGTACAGGTTTTTAATGTGCCAACATACTTCATTATTTAGCAAAATCTAAGAAACCAGAAGTCAACACTTCTACTTAGGAAGCTAAAAATAAAGCAAGCACCCAAAGAAAGGTGGGATAATTATCTCAATGAATATTAAAAAAAATATGCTGAAAAGATGCCAGAAAGAAAAGGATCTGTACAATCAGTGTATGTCAAAGATACACAAAGATGTGTTGCAAAACCTGACATGAAGCTTATTATGAAAAGGATAGAGTGGTAAGTGGTGAGGCAATCTTAGCTTCAGACAGCACTGAACAGTCCCTTTGCTTTTCTTTACTTTGGTCTATTAGGGAATAATCACCTCATTTTTTAAACATTATCCTTATAAAATGTTCTACTGGTGACTGAATGCTGAAAAGGGCGCGGGGGGGGGGGGAAGGGCTCTGCACTGGTGGCTGAAGGCGGAAAGGGGCGGGGGGGGGGGGGGAAGTGTCTTCCACATCTCAGCTAAAGCCTTCTAGGTTTTCTTACTTTAGTTTCAGAAACATCTGTATTTAGCTTTGTAGGTGGAAAGATTCCTTTAACAGTTTTGAAAGTGAGAAACGGCTTGAGCTTCTCAGAGAGACACTTTAGCTTTTTCCGTGTATGAGCACAAAAATGTCTGCTTTAGCAGATTAATGTATTTTGTAAAGTAACAGCAGAAGGACTTCCCCAAAAGATCTGAAAATACTTCACTCTTTCAAAAAATGTGTAAACCCAGACTAAGAGCCTTCATTTGTGTGAAGTAAAACTGGTCAGTCCATGATGTAGAAGTAACAATTTTGGTAACACATTAAAAAAACTCCTTTGAACTCTTCTATTGAAATTGTGTGTGTTAGTTGCAACCACAAATATGTAGTAGTAGTATTTGTTGTCATTATATTAATATCCTGATATACTTTAATTCATATTTTAGAAAAGTCCAGGGGGATTTTTTAATAAATTCCAATATGTGGAATAGGACAATGTCAGTTCTTTATGATATTTTTGGGATATTTTATTAACAAGGTCAAGCTTCCTGTAAATTTGGTGTAGCAGGATGCTGAGCTGGTCAGAGCTTTAAAACAGATCAATTAACCTCCTTACAGTGAGCTCAGTGAAGAAAACGATTTAAGACAGAGAAGAATTAAAATAAACCAATTTCTCCCTGCCTTTTTTAAGTACTTTCAAGGCAGATCCTTCCTTCCAGGACTGATTTCAGTCAGTTCAAGGACTTTGATGGTCTCCTGTGGTCCTCTTCTCCCTGTTTCTTAGGTCTGATCTGTTTTCTGTTCTCAGCCATCTCAGTCCCTGCTGTAGCTGCAAGCTCTCTTCTTCTTGATCCCTTCCTGTGCCTGGTCTCCCTCTTGGACAGTGCTTGGTTTTATTGACCCTGCTCAGCGGCTTCTGAGGGAGAGAGTCTTCTCCTGTGGATCACCATCACCCACATATGCCTTTACTGACAGAATGTAGCATGTGGAGTGAGAAAAAAGGAAACATATACCTTCAGTCAGAGTTAAGGGAGAGAACAGTAGTTAAACTTTTCATCTTCAAGACAGTTCCTGAACATGTCTCTTTTATCTCTGCATGGAATTAAAAGCCTATGTCAAACTACCAAGTCAAACAAATGAACAAACGTATCCAACCTATTTCTTCCAGGGAGTTATGTGATACTTTCAGTAGATGTATTAAAGTCAGTAGATGTACAAAGCAGGAGCAGGTTCGGCAGTGCTGACAAAGTATCTACTTCAGCTTGGTCACCAAACCTTTCCTCTGATGATTAATTGACTGAATAACAGGCCAACTTGGAGACAGTATCACTGCCAAGCAAGCATTGCTCAGAATAAGAACTTGTTACACACTGCTGAACAAGTCCCTTAAGTGGGAAGAATAGGCAGTAAAATAGATGGTAAAAGTGACAACATGGCAAAACTCCTTCATGTGACTGGATACTGAGACAAATGAAAAAAACACTGAAAGAGCATGAGAGTTCTAGAGTAGGGAGAAGAGATTTTGCCACAGGGGAATATGTTATTCTGGGGTTAATATTTTAAATTGAAATTTAAATTACAGGTATTAAAGGGGACAATAATATAGCAGTGTGCTGGTTTTGGCTGGGATAGAGTTAATTTTCTTCATAGTAGCTAGTATGGGCCTGTGTTTTGGATTTGTGCTGGAAACAGTGTTGATAACCCAGGGATGTTTTCGTGGTCGCTGAGCAGTGCTTACACAGAGTCAGGGCCTTTTCTGCTTCTCACCCCACCAGCGAGCAGGCTGGGGGTGCACAAGAAGTTGGGAGGGGACACAGCTGGGACAGCTGGCCGAGCTGACGAATAGGATATTCCATACATATGATGTCATGCTCAGCATATAAAGCTGGGGGAAGAAGAAGGAAGAGGGGGACATACGTAGTTATGGCATTTTGTCTTCCCAAATAACCACTACACATGATGGAGCCCTGCTTTCCTGGAGGTGGCTGAATGCCTGCTGATGGGAAGTGGTGAATGAATTCCTTGCTCTGTTTGTGTGCACAGCTTTTGCTTTACCTATTAAACTGCCTTTATCTGAACCCATGAGTTTTCTCACTTTTACTCTTCCAATTCTCTCCTCCATCCTGCTGTGGTGGGAGTGAGCAACCGGCTGTGTGGTGCTTAGTTGCCAACTGGGGTTAAAACATGACAGGCATTGTTCCTTAGTTACTGTTCCCTTTTAGTAAATCCTATCCTATAGGACATGGTACTCTTTTGCTCCAAGACTTATTTGGAAAAGAAATAAGAAAGCTGTTGGGATGATAGTTGTTCAGTATCTTTAGGCAGGCATATTCAGCTCTTATTAATCAAGCAGCTAATATGGAGACAGGAATCAGCTGTTAGCTCCTTACTATTTCCCCTCTACCAAAGAGAGAATTTGATTGTGTTCCATGGACAATGGACACACCAGAGTCCAATATCTTCTGCCAATTTGCAGTGGTTGGCTTAGTTTCTTTAATCTGTTCTATCGCATAAATTTTCATGGAACTAATGTTGTAGCTCTGTGTTCCATACCAAGCTCTTAGTTTTCTTTGTATTAGACAAAAAGAAGAAAAAAAAGGATAGAAAAATGTGAGCACCTTCACATAAATCTGAAAAATTGCTCTAAGTATATATTTTTTTTATACAAGTCAGAGAATCTACTCCTGAACACATCTCTAGAAGGAAATGTAGCTGATTAGTTATTTACAATCTCAAGTGGGATCACCACTAAATGGCAGACACAGGACTGGATTTTGCCCCTGCCTCACTGTGCAACTTTGTAATTCCTTTTTGTCCTACAAAACTATACCCTTACCTAGTATTTGTATTCCTGCTTTTCTCAACTTTTTCCCATATTCCTCTTTTCCAATATCTATGTATTATGTATTTATAATCACTCTGTGGACAAAATCTGTATTCTCAGTTTTACATATGCTATTGTATCTAACAGTGTATGGTTAAGAAAAAACATTTTTTTAATTTATTACTATATTTCCATTCCAATATTACTATATTTCCATTTATATAAATAATTAACATTTAACATACAGAAATTAACATTCTTTGTGACAACGAAACTCCCTTCCCTGTTCTACCTATATCTCAGTGAGCAAAAATAGGCTAAAAAATAGGATAGCAAAAAGCTAATCATCCAAAAATGAAAAAATTCTGTTATAGCACATAGGAATTATATTTCTGCAGTTTAAGGTAACAATAAGGTTTGTAATACTAATTAATGCATGACCATTTGTTCAACATCTGGTTCGCTGTTGAGAAATGTTACATTCCGCGCATTAGAGGCTGCCTTTTCACGGTGAACCTGACTGCTCTTGTTCTTCTCCTGTGCAGATACTTTCTAAAATGCAGTTCCCTGGGCAGGAGGGAGGAAAGCAGTTCTTTCTCCATCTTCCTATAACAAATGCATCCAGGAGCTAAAGCTTGTTTAAACACACTAAAGCACGTTTAACATGCTGGCATTGTTTTCTGTGAATATGTACATACAGTTTATAAGATTTTGATTTATATGTATTGCTTGTATCAGTGTGCTTTCTATTGAGTTTACAAACAATAATTGATACAGCTGAACAGCTATATTCATATGTAGACATGTAATGATGACCATTGAACAAATATGGGCCATACAAGGCTAGAAATAATCTTAGCTATATTGTGGAAAAGAAGCCTGGACTGCTATGCATTTGTGGTTCCATAAATAGGGAAGATTATTTGAAATCACTGTTGCCTCTAGTTGTAGTTTAAAATAATTAAAATTTAAATTTTAAGGTAAATTTGATTGTAGTTAGTACAAGATTTAAGATTTTAAAATCATGCTACCCATAAGTTCAATTTACAAATCAGCCTCACAGCAACTTCAGTTAGTTGTACAAATATAAAGTGTTTGGATTATGGTTTATAGTATTATATGAGTGCATCAGTATTTTTGAATGTGATAAGCCTATCATTGATACATAAAATGATTCACTGAAAACACCAGTTACTATGTAGCAATCTTTTAGTGTTCCCTACAGCACGGTGCTCACTGAGACTATCAATCTTTATAAAAATGAAAAGAGGAAATCCCAATCCCCAAAGATGCCAATGACAGCAGTCTAGTGAAATTCTCAAACCACCATGAATATATCGTGTATTTTATATTTCTCATGCTCATTATTATTGCACACAATCAAGCCCTTCAAGGAAGACAACTGCAAATTTCCATTAGCAGTAATTGCTGCATTTTATTATTCTAGTCACTTCATCCCAAGAAAAAATAAATAGAGTGTAGTGATTACAAAGCAATGCTTTTCTGGAAGAAAATTCTGAGAAGCAATAGAATGAAATTATTAGCTGTTGGCTATTTAAAATGTTGCTATAGTCAACTGCTTCAGAATTTTTTAAAGCAAACTCAGAAAAAGTAGCATGACTACAAAAAACTTTAATGGGACTTGAATAGCTCCATTTTTTTAATATCAACATAGTATCTTTTAAGTTTCAACATGCTAATTCATAAATGTCTCCAAAATGAACAAATCAGGCATAACCTGTTTCCTTGTAAAGTTAGCTACTCTGCAAATGGAATTAATTTATTTGCACTCAGGTAGGTTTAAGAGTGAATAAAAGCATCCCAGTAGATTCACTCATATAAAGTTCTGAACAAACCTTTGAAGCAAATTCAAGGGTACAAAATAAGATATCTCAGCGCTTTTGTATTCTTGTAAAAGGTTCAAGAAAATAAAATAGAGCGTTTTAGAGAAAGCAGAAATATTTCCCTTTCTAAGCTGAATTTTGTATGCAGAAATAAATTGAGAATCTATGTGGAAAAAATTCACACAGGATATCAGAGAAGTGGATGATGGAGACCTGTCCCTCACTCTGGAAGATATGTTTCAGAAAAATTGCTGGTTCAGTGCCTATTTCAAGTATCTTTTATACACTATGTAGTGTTTGCTATACTGTAAGCTCAGCCCTTGCTGTAGAACTTCACCTAAGTTTTCACAGTTCATTTTCTGAGCAAAGAGATTATTTTTTTAAAATCTCATGATTACTAGGCTGGATTAAGAGGTTAATTTAAAAAACAATTGTATGTGTCAAGCTAAAGTGAATCTGATTGTCTGTCTTATACAGCTGCTGGAAATCTTCAGAAACTATAATATAAATATCTTATATTGGTGATCTTGACATTGTAAACACATGGCGGTATCTTATGGAGGTTGTACTAGAATGTTTGAAAGAGTAAAAAATCCGTATGTTCTCTAGCAAAAGTTTACCATTAAACCCACTTCAAATCTTTCAGGTAATTTTTTTACTCTCACTGTCAAATACCTTGTATGTCATTTAAAGCCGGTGCAGTCACTGAAGTTAACAGATCCGCCAAGCCTGACATCTCATGTAAAGTTAACTGTTCTGCAAATACAATTGACTTATTTGCTCTCCGTTGTGCTTAAGAATGAATACAAGTAACATGGTAGATTCACTATCTTGAGTGAATCTTCCAGTTGTAGCCTTGTATTCTTATGGCACAGACCAGCCATAAAAGAAAAAAAAAAAGTGAAAGAGCCAGTGTTTGTGCTAATATGCATTCATGTTACCATTGCTAAAAATGGCTCCATGGTAGAGAGGAATTCTAACGGTGATGATCACTGCAGGAAAAGTACTGCTATTGGATATGTGTTTACCTTCTGGTACATACAAGACAAACAGAGGTGATTCTGTAACATGCCATTTCTGTCTCTTTTCTTATGGTTGTACTGGAGGAAAACTTTCAGGTCCAATTGGGTTTGCTTGAGTTAATTGACATAATCACAGTAACTTTGAGGAAATCATACAGGTTTACAGGCACTGAGAATAAAGCTATTTTGTGGTTTCTCAAATTTAAATTCACATACATTTGACTATGTGTCCTTGTCAAGGCCTAAAATCAATCATTACTATTCTCCCATAGACTTTCCAAAAAACAGACAGATGTGCTATAATTTTATTATATTGAGATCTATCCTATTACTTCAGCATAATGTCTGGGTGAAAATAGAAACTCCTACTAAAAATGATGTTCACATCCTTGACGAGTTTAACTTTTAACTTTTATTTAACAAGCAAAAGCAATGTAAATATCAAACAGCAGGAGCATCTTCAGATCCATGTATGTTGCATTTTCAGAAAGACACATTTCTTGGTCCTTGGCCATTTAGGAACAATATGCACAAATAAAAAAGCACTCAGAAATGAAGCCTGTGTAATTTTAAATTCTTAATGACGTGCTACCTACTGTAATAAGTGTAACCTCAGAGGTTACAGAGTTTCACCATAGGAAAAACTTTCTGTTCTATAACATGAACAGATGTTCATTTTATGAAACATTGAGCTTTTAGAAATCTATTTATTTCTGGTAGTCACAAATCCCATGCTATTGGGAGCTGCAGCAGTTCAACGTATATGAAATTTCTGGCCAGTTGTTTGAGCTACACATCTGTGAAATAATAATCTTTATTTATTTGCTATGCACATAGAACTACTACAGTATTTCAGAGGATACTGTAATTATGTCAACAGTTGGAATCCTATTCATTAGTAACATTTTGTTTTGGCTCAGATCTTACTCTGTATATTTAAATTAAAATAATTTTTAAAAAGAGAGAGCGAGCTTATATTATAATTTAGGAAAAGTCTTTATTTTTTTAGCCATTATTGCTAATCCATAATACTTTTCTTGGTAGATGACTTTGAACTGGAACAAAGAGTTATACACTGAAAATAATAAACAGTCCTTGTAGTCAGCTAAATCAGAATGACTCAGTATAAGAAGATCTGCATGGAGGAAAGAGATACACAGCAGAGGTAAGTTGTTCAGGGTCCTCAAAGCATGTCTATTAGCCACAACATGCCTAAATATTTACTATAGATGGGGATCAAGGTTGGAGGAATTTTACTTAAGCTTCTAAAGCCTTTCCTTCTTCATTAAGCTAGAAATTGTATAGATAAAGGCTTTGGTTCAGGTTCAGATCATATCTATATGCAAAATATATCTCTGGATTTAGTCATATTCAAGGGACACTAACTCTTCAGGTTCCTCAGTTAGTTTTAAGTTTTTCTAAGACAAAATGATCAAATCAGTCTGAATTTGCATATTTGACAGCAGAATTATGCCCACGGATTTTTTGAGAGCTAGTAGCATAATGCTTGTGAAAAACTCTGCAAAGAACTAGCCAGAGCCATCATTAGAAACCTGTTCTTTTTTAATTCAAGGATGCTATTAATTCAGTGAATAATTTTGCCATAAAAAATTTCTGTTGCTTCATGAAGTTTAAATTTACATTTGTAATAAGTTTTTAAAAATCCAAGATAGCTTTCAAGTATGGATTAAAATATATGGGAAGACCTTATTCTATGCACTTCTTTTCTCATGCAATGAATTACATGCAGTATTTCCATACCTGCCAAGCTCCACTCATTTCAAGTGAGACTAATAAACAGAATGCTCTCAAAATTCAATGCTCAAAGAAAAGTCAAGTATGAAGTAGTGATGACATCTCTAAAAAAAACTTTGTTGGAAAAACAGATGTGTGTCCAAGTTGAAGTCATGAATCTTTTCTGAGTCAATATCCTGTAAATTTAGCATTTTAAATGTGCGTCCATGAATGAGTCCACAAAAAATATTTTAATAAAGTAGTAACTTAATGACTTGAACACAGTGCAGCTCTCTCATAATGTCTTTAGTTTAAATGCATTCCATCTTCAAAAGATCGCAGTCAGGAGAGATGACTTCTGGATATGCAGAAGTAACTAACTGGATGTTTTCAATTTTTGATAAGACAAATGATATACTGGACACCAGGTGATCAAGTAAGTAGTCAGTAGTCTTCCCTCTCAAAAAAAAACACCCAACCAAAAAACCAAAACCCAAACTTTTTTTTAACAAATTACTGTGTAAAACTCTTTAATAGTATTCCAAAACTGACCAAAAAGGTGTTAGCAGCAACCCAGTGTATGGTAGCATTGAATCTTTACCATTACTTTTTAAACTATGGTGTTATGAAAGCTCTCTGTAATATTTGACAGTGCTCAGTGTGCTATTCTAAGGAGTAAGCAAACATGCTTCCTGCACTGTGAGCTGCAGTGGAAAGATAGCTATACAACTTCTGTAAAACAAATACTCTCCAACCTATTTGCTAGCCAGGACACAGGCATCACCATGATTCTTACTACTCTGTGGGGAACTGACTGAAACAGTCTCTGAAGGAAATTTAGCTGCATTTGAAATAGCCCTAACATATGATCTCGACCTCAGAAAGAACCATCAAGCTGTGCTAGGAATATGCATAATGTAGGCTTTAATTTTGTATATACAGAACCAATTGGCTGTAGGCTGGCTATACAACCAACAAAAAACATTTGTAGAGTGGGTTTAGCAATGATTTGACAGAAGAGGCAACAGTGATAAGAAGTTGCAGAACATTAAATCATAACCGTTTTTTATAACTGCAATTCAGATTTTGAAAGCTGCATTTAATGTTTTGACTCATGTTGTCCATTAATTTTAGCTGCAATTGGCCACCTAGCAGCTTGAAGTGGCTTTACAAATATTACCCAACAATTACTATTTTATTCTACCAGTAGCTTGTGTTAAACTGTCATAGCTGTTATATTAGACACTACCCTGAAGTTTCTGGGTTAGAACCAAAACGATGGTACAAGAAAGAGTAGAGAAAAAATATCTTCCCATCTGTATGAAGAAAGCAATGTAGAAAATTTCTAGAAATTTTCTGTATTTTATACCTATTGATAGTCTTATTTATTGGCAAATAGATTTGGTAGCAGAAGGATCAAACTTGGGTTCTGAATATTAAGAAATCCTTTTTAGGTAAGATCTTTAGTTATAAAACCTCAAGAAAAACACTTTAAAGACACTTCTGTCTGGATGTCCCCCTGTTCCAATGTTTGAAACTTTTCAACTAAATTTGAAAGAGGGTCTCTAAGACACTGTTGCAGTTTCTACAAGTTGTGTGAAAAATTGTAACGGGCCAAAGGAATAGGGTAGGCATCCAAGGGCCCAAGGTGATGGGAACAGAAGGGACACAGCAATCAACAAAGCAACAGAGTTGAAGTGGAATCCCTTTGAGCACAGGCATGTAAAGAAAGAAGTGTCTGCAGAAGAGCCTTGTGGGGAAAGATCTCAAGCCTGTACTGGGGACTGGGCACACTTCTGTGCCTCTCTGAAATGCCTCTATGCTGTTGCATGCAGCATGGAGAACAGGAGGAGCTGAAGTCTATGACCTCATTGGGATAACGGAGGCATGGTGGGATGCTCACACAGCTGGAGTGCTGCAGTGGAGCTATACAGGTTCTTTAGGAAGAACAGGCTGAGAAGGCAAGGAGGAGGAGTTGCCCTTTGCGTGACAGGAGTGACGGGTCAGGAGTCAACTGAGGGCTTATGGGTTAAGAGTAGTGGGCAGACGAACATGGTCTGCTGTTGTAGTCAGTATCTGCTACAGACCTCCTGATCAGGAAGAAGTAGATCAGGTTTTCTTCAAACTAGATGAGGCCTTCAAAGAACTAGAAGAAGCTTCACATTCACAGGCCCTGGTCCTCATAGAAGCCTTCAGCTACCCTGCTATTTTCCAGAGGGACAATACAGCAAGGGTCAAGCAATCCAGGTTTCTTGAGTGCATTGAAGAAAACTTCCTGGCACAGGCAATTGAGGACCCAACAAAGCAAGCTGCTATACTGGACTTGATACTTAGGAACAAGGAAGAACTTGTCTGGAACTTGAAAGTCAGAGGCAGCCTCGGCTGCAGTGACCATGGTGAAGTTCAGGATCAGAAGAGAAGGAATTGGTCAAGAAGCAGGATCACAGCCCTAGATTTCCACCTTTTCAGAGGATGCGGCCCTGGAGAGAAAAGTGGTCCAGCAGAGTTGGCTAATATTCAAGGATCACCTCCTCCAAGCTCAAGAAAGGTCTGTTCTGACAATTAGGAAATCACAGAATCACAGAATCACTAAG
>NW_010561038.1:1227-18701 GCF_000687285.1 Phaethon lepturus | reverse complement strand
GTGATTCTGTGATTCTGTGATTCTGTGAAGCGGGATGAGAATTATCCTGTGGAAGGGGTGCGGTGAGAGCGCGCAGCAACCGACTGGTGCAGGACAGTTCGCTTCTAGGCAGCTCTCCCTTGCAACCAAGTAAAGCTTTGCACATTCAAGTATTTCAGAAGTGTTCAAAGCTAGCTTAATTCTAGCGCTGCCATGAGGAGTAAAACTGGCATTGATTTCCGATTGATTCCATTAATATTTTATCAGAATGTGGCCAAGCATCACCTCGCAGCCTTACATGCACATTGCACCCCTACTTCTTGGGAGACTTATTTTTTAAAAGCACAGCCCTGCAGAGTAGAGACCACCATTGCTGTCTGAACAGAGGGCACCCCACATATGAGCAGCGCTCTGGAACGCATTTAGTAGAGTTCAGGGAGGCACCACTTCATGGCATAGACATGCAGGAGACCTCATGCATGACTGGATGCTGAAGAACACGTTCAAGAATGCAAACTATGACAGTGTGAACCAAGATTTCTGCTGCAGTACTGTCTTACAGGGCACTATGAGGTCATACTGCACTCACCTCCCTTAGATGAAAACTTTTCATCCTGGAATAGACACAGATAAAACAGAGGGGCATCGCCTGCATCAGGTAATGCATGTATTATGTCCTCAAGATTGTAACACACTATGGGAGTCCTAGATGTGCTGGTCCAAAATAAACAGAAAATAAAGAAAATGAGAACAGTACCATCTCTGTTAAAGAGAAGGTAGAGCCTTTTCCTGAGCAGGTGATGGTGTCCTTACATGAGAGCTAACCAGAATGAAACCGGAGAATTAAAGCCTTATTTGGGGGTTTTTACTTTTTTCTGTACCATCCCAAGGACATCAGATGCCCATGAAGGCAACCTAAAATTTTTCCTCGCTACCATTTCTCAACATTTCAGCTAACCACAAAAATAACAGTGCTTCTGTGAAAGCTCTATCATGTGAGCTTTTTCTTCTCTGATTAAATATTTTTCAGTGAAAAAGTGTAACCTCATAGAAATCCAGTGGTAGAATACACATATGTAGAAATCAAGGGGTTTTTTTTTAGTATCCTAATTTCATTTAAAAATCAGTAGTTAGTTTAATTAGATTTTAAAAATCAAGTAAACTCCCAAACTATATTTGTTTCTTAGAAATGCAGACAAGTGCTGTGCAAGAGCTCCTTAACACTGACATGAAAGCTGTCAGAGGAGACAAACTATCTTGAAATCACAAAATAACTTTTCTTATCTTATCAGACACCACCACACAGAGCCTGTCTGAATTTTATACTGCTGTAACATTGACAGTTTCCTCAGCTGTAGATACTCTGAGTGACAAGTGCAGAGTTAGGCCAAAATTACAAAGGTAGCAGCAGACGAATGATGCCTGGTCTACGGCATCCTTTAAATGCCTCCACTTAAAGAAACAAATGGTTTTGGTGTCTAACTCCCAGAGTGTTGATTAGCTATTTAAAGTAGTCTGCACCTCCTGAGGAGGGGACATGTTAGAAGGTAGCAATCTGCTAATACTTCTGAGATGACAGAGTTGAGCTGACTAAGCCATCAAAAAACATTACAGGTGAAAGAAAGGATCTTGCATGGTAGACCACCCTGGGCAACAGGGAGAGGGAGGTCCAGGTTTCGTTGTCGCATTGGGAAAGTACCAGGTCACAGTGAACATGACGTTTTTGCCAGTTTTCCCGCTTTTGTTCCGGAGCCTTTTCCTACACAGCCTCCACTTCACATAGGTACCAGTCTTGGTGTGAAGATAATCTAAAGGTGCACCTTAAAAAAATTGAAAGGATTCATCCCAGTGCCACAGCTCTTTCAGATTTGATCAGCTTCTACATTCACAGTCAGTCATGTATATTGGCATGCTAAAAGAAGGTGACTCTACCCAAAGGCATTTAAAATAAATCATGGGTATAGTGGACTTCTACAGAGCATGGCATACTAATTCTTTCATTTCATAGTTCATATATGTGCAGCTTATTCATGTATTATTTGACGTTAAATTGTAGTCAATAGGTCAGATCCACACCTATTTGTTTCCTGAATTTGGCCCAATTACTTTTAAATCCTAAAAATGAAGGACTCTATCAGAGTAACTGTGGGAAGAAGACTGACCGAGGAAAAAACCATTGCAGGGGGGTTAGGCTAGATTTTTAAAGGTCCCTTCCAACCCAAACTATTCTATAGTTCTGTGATTCTGAACAGTACCAGCAGCTCGATTCACTCAGCAGCTGAAAGGGAAAGTAGTGGCAACGTAAACATCTGGACCAAAAACTAGAGAGGAGAAAATTATCCAGAAGACCAAGAAGATGCAGGATTTTTTCTGGTGTACATTTCCTTTGCACCATTTGGTCAAGACTGGAGTAAAGCTGGAATGAGAATGTAGTCTAGTGCTTGAAGACAGTATACATGAGGATGTCTTCGCACATAGTGTAATATGCAGAGGACTAAAACCAGAAAGGTTTTAGTTATTTATTTGTTTGCTTGTTATATGAAAGAGGTTCCAGTACAAGCTGGGTGGCTGAAAATGGTTAAACTTCCAGGCGTTCAAAAGTGCCCTATAGCACCAACGCTTTAAAATGAAACATAGAAAATTAACCTACCCATTACTCATTGCAGGTTCCATGACTGTACGGGTAAAATAGCATGCCAAATCACTATTTGCCCACCTACAAGTGCAGTCACCATAATTTTAACCCTGGTAAGATGCTGGAAGAGTGCAGACCTCTTGCTTTCTTCTTAGAAAAGAGCTCTTATAACCTGCATTGGTTGCACTTTCCTACTTTGTAAGTAATAGTGGTTCCAAAGGCTTTGTAGCAGAGGTACTTGAAAGGTATTCAGAGAGAACCTGAAGTTGAAATTAACTTTGGAACAGAAAAAAATTGCCCTCCTTCATGCCCATAAGCGAGCAGGAGCTTTTGTCTGTATTGCCACTCCTCCGTCCCCGAAGACTGGAGACTGACCCTTGTCCTTCCTACAGACCACACTCAGCCACTGACATGGGGAGCTGGTGGCTGCTGCTTCCCAACAGGCTCTTGATCATTATAGTGGCAGGGAAAAAAATCACTGAGCTATTTGATGTTATTGTTCTGTTTATGAGTATTTTTAATGGTTTAGAAAGGAAGACGGGAACATGCTGATTTTTACCTATATATCTGTTGTGAAAGGCAGAAGCAGTCATAAGAAGTAATAGGAACTGTGGTACTATGGATGAAAGAGTGTATCATAAATGGAGACTCTAAAACTTTTTTTAATGAGCTATATAATTCTCCAAGTAAAGGCATTGTTTGGGGTGTGGGAGGATTGGTAAAGGAAGACTGAGAACTGATTCCTTCCTAAAGTGCTCTACAAAACTCATCTTTTCCTCCAGCTTTATAAAGAGAGGATTAGAACTGATTAGAAAAGGATAATCTTGAAAAAAATTATATAACTTTTTAGATTAATTTTCTATAGTAATTTTATCCTTCTACTCCTAAAATCATTAAGAGTTTCAAAGGGTGTTGAAATCCTTCTATATTTTTAATAACCATATTAATGAAAATATTATAAACTAATATTTTATGGTAAAAAGCTGATAGCCAGGGCCAGCTAAAAACTACCCACAAGGTGGTTACTGCTTCCATTCCTCCCTCCAGCTGCTCAAGTCCGCTCTGCATCTTCCTTGGCAAAAGGGTTGTTCTCGTTTTCCTCACAGTCTGCCCGTGATGCAGCAAACGTTCCACCAAGAACAAGGAACACTGCCCAGCGGTGGCTGCTGCTGATGCGCAGGGCAAGTTTGATACAAAACCATTTTTGTTACAGCATAAGATTTGCCAGCATAAACCTTCATATGGAGAACTTTATCTATGCTTAGCGCGACCATGGTAAAGCAGACATAAGTAAATTAACCTGCTCAAGACAAATGTCAGTGAAGTTAGTTTAAGAAATTTAAGCTGATGCAAAATGAAACATGTTCCCTTTGGACTTGCCTGCTGTAGGATATTTGTGTAGCAGATTTGCATCTTAATTTTAAAACCAAACTTAAATGTTACCTCTTATTTGATTTTCTTTTTGTTTTTCCATGGACTTCGTCAGGCAGCAGAGAAATCCCAAGCGGCCGTGGCCATGCCTTGACCAGGCAGTCAAAGAGTTTTCCCATGCCGGGAGGGCTTTGGCCAGTGCCCTGTCACTTCCACTAAATTGCCTCATGCACACGTGGTGTTTTAACTGCCAAGAAACAGAGGAACCTGGTCACTCTCCGTGTGGTCCATAATGATAATAACAAAAGATATAGATCAGATGAACTTCGTTTGACTTGCAAGGAAAGGGTTATAGTTTTGCTATGCAAGTTTATTCAAGCTGAGACATTCTTGAAGATTACTCTGCCATAAGGGGGTTTACTTTATTTATGGATCTACACTATGAAGCTAGAAATAAAGGCTAGATTGTGACTTTGCTCAAAGGCCTCAGTATGAGTACTCGGTTGCAACAGAGTAGAATTAAAACAGAGCACCTTTGGAAACTCAGAGGAGAAGGATGTGGAAGAAGCAATTTTCGATAAGCTTATACTTGTAAACAAAGTCAGATGCCTCCTTCTCTCTTCTTAATCATCTCAGCTGCTCTGACCAGGAAATTTGGAAACTACAATGACATTTCAAATTCTTCCCTCTAGCCAACCCACCTGCTCCAGGTCTTACTTCATCTTCTGCTTCTCATAAACTCATATTCTAACAAACACCGGAGCACGCATCTGCATGTCAGCTGCCCATGCACAGCATCCAATGCCACAAAACATCAGAGATGGTCCATGGAGCAGTTAACTTACTGCAGTGGATTCATGGCAGGGGGGTGGTTCTGCACAAGGTAGCATGTTCCAGCTCCCATGTTTGCTCACTGTATCCTGTATATTTCTGTTAGAATAAAGTTCCTCTTCATTCCAGGCAGCAGTATGAAATGCCTAGTGATCAGTAAAATCCTTCACGACCTGTGGGATGGCCACCACCATTACAAGGTGCCTGAGGGGCTGACCTGTCATAGTTTCAGTTAAAAAGGGAAAAAATGTACCCTTCATGTAATGATGCTTTAAAGGATCCCTCTTTGATGAACTTGGTTTGAGGAATTGAGTTTTCTCCTCAGAGTTATGTTGTTTAATGAATGTTTCCCTGTTTATCAATAGCAGCAGTGTTAGGTTAAGTGCTGTTAGCTGCCTTTACATGCTCAGAAGTAAGAGAATGACACAAAACTTGATGCACTACACCACAGACTTTCTCCTCTCCCTGCATGCAAACTATTGAGCTATTAAAGACGTGATGGGATTTATTGTTCCTCTTCCCTTATTAAATGTGATGTGTGAAATAGGACTGACCTTAAGGTCTCTCTGCCAGTTCCAGATCTGTTTTTTTCTGGCTGTTTCCCACCAGATAGGTTATTTAAGTTATCAATTGTGCCTCAGAAGGCAGGTCTGATCCTTTCTTTCAGAAAGGACGCTTGTTTATGACAGCTGCCCACTTACTCTGTAAAAAAGCAGTAAGTGAGAGGGTCTCAAAGTCTCCAGAAGCCTTGGCCATGCGCAGGCAACTTCTGGGCGATGGGAACAGGAGCACTCTTTGCGCTGGCTCGAATTTCCTTTCTCGGGAGTTGCAGCTGGCACTCTGGGCCTCCCAAAGATGACTGCAATTAAGTCCTTTTTTCCAGACTAAATAATCATGCTAATGTAAGTATCTCTCTCAGAGGCTTGAATATTTTTAACAAGATTTTTTTGGTACAAATCAAGCAGGTCTCT
Organism: Phaethon lepturus; assembly: GCF_000687285.1. Taxonomy (NCBI): domain Eukaryota; kingdom Metazoa; phylum Chordata; class Aves; order Phaethontiformes; family Phaethontidae; genus Phaethon; species Phaethon lepturus. The sequence goes on along the minus strand of NW_010561038.1, from coordinate 12,914 downwards.
TACCACTCACTCTTCCAGAAGCACACAAAGGCTTGTGGGTCTTCCAGAAAAGCAGTAGCAGGAGAGGCTGCTCTTTCTCTCTCTCCCCTGATCTCATTCACAAATGTCTCTACCGTTTTCTGTGGGTTTGGATGAACCTTCCTGCAAGCTCATCAGTTTGAATGAAAGCCTCACCTGCCTCCATATGTCAAAGAGACTATGCGATGGACTTGGGCAAGTTCTGGATCAAGCCTCCTGCATTGATGCTCAAGTGTCCAGTTCTTTACCAACGAGCTTCACAAGCTGTATTTAAAGTCTTTCCCAGTCTATCAAGACTTCCTTGCAAAACATCAGCAAGCACCGGAGCCTCTTGAGGAACTTCAGTTCTACTAAAGGAAAGAGACTTGAGACAAACTACATTAGTGGATGTTAGGTTTCTAGTTCTGACCCGAGTGACACTGTTTCAGGATCTTCCTCAGTAACTATTTCATTAAAAAGTGCTCCTTTAGCTGGTAAAGACTCAGAGATGCCCCTTCTAACCTATTTTTTCTAGAAGCTCCAGTGGATGCAGCTCTCAGGTTTCAGCAGAGGGACTTTTCTGACTGAGCCTGTGTGTTATGTGAAGTAAGACACAATGCAGCTAGATATGCCCTTCTTCAGATGAGCTGTGAAGCAGAGCCACTGACCACTGTGGGCACTAATTAAGCACACTATCTTTCACTAGCAAAGTATTTTAAAAGTCCTCGAAGTCTAGCAACTGCTGTAGTGCCCAGCATCCTAACAGGAATTGAGCATGAACTGGTAGGTTGGATGTAAAAGATGTGTGTAACCATCTTAGTAGCTGATGACTTAAGTATTGCACGGAAATAGTCATAGGACTAAAGCTTTTATTCTCAAATGTTAAAAGTATAAACCGGGTTCTTACTTTCTCAGATTCCTTAAGCATTGTCAAGCAGTGATTTTTTTTCACACCTCTATTGATAATGTGGTTATGTACCTGCTGCGCTGCAGTAAAAGGTAAAACAATTATCATACATTGTTTATCCTTCTGTTTTGGAGTACGATGAAGCTCAATTGAAGGGTAATCTAAATGCATGGAAGACACTAATGACATACAAAATCTTACTGTTACTTTCAAGACAGAAGAAGGATAAAAGACAAGATAGTACATAATTTTTTAAACACCCTGGCTACTGTGAAACCTCAAAAGCTTTTCATAGCTAGAATTTCTGGCAAGCCATTCCTTAAATCCATACTGTTGAGCAGTTTTGCTTGCGTCTTTGCTTGCATATACATTTGCTTCTGTAGTATCCAAAAGAGGCCAGTCTGTGCTAACTATTGAAATTTCATCTTACGCCTTATCATCAGAACCAAAAAAATTAGAGATTCCTTTCGATTCCCTCTCCCCATTAGACGATAAGCAGCATTTCTATGTATTTTGTGTGATGTTAGTGCTGATACTTGGTTTCAGAAGATGAATGCTCACCCATACATAGGATTCAATTAGCATTCTTTTATGACTGCATCCATATTATTCTTAATGAGCATACTCCTTGGTGAGAGTGAATATTTACCTCGTGGCATTAAATCCACAGTTTTCTACCACAGTCATTAATGATCATATAGCAAATGATCACCCCAACACTCTGGCTATATTCCAGTTCAAGTAATTATATTCTGCCTCTCTAATTTCCTTTCGAGAGTAATTGGACCTGATAACAGTCTTCACTTGTTATCCTAAACTGCTGTACAGCCTGACCACATCTCCAAGCTTCAGGGGCTTAATCACAGCTCCCAATTGGTGAGATATTGATAAATGATCTCTCTGCTCACCCCATCTTTTTATCACATATAAATCCATTAATTATTGTAACACCAAATTAAGGCAACTACCAAATTCAGCTCTGTAGGTACTGTAGACTATGCCACCTGTATATTGCTAGCTGCCTAGAGACATAAGTCAGGAGCTTAAATGATCTCAGAAACTAATGAACTTATTGATTTTAGGAAGCTGATGATACGAAACTTCTGTACCTTTTATGTGCCTCTGTCTACATTAGCAAGAGTAGGACAGTGCAACTTGCTGTGAGGGCTCTACATCTGCATGTGCTTTGGCATTTTAGTTCAGATTATATTCCATTTGAGTTGCTGGACTGGACATCCCAAATCCATGTGGTTTATATGTATCCTACAGATCTCTTTTGTCCCTGCTAGGGGTTGAAGCACCACTGGTTTGTACCTGAAGCAGAGCTTCTGGTTTAGTTTCCTCCAAAAGGAATACGATTCATATGCACCAGAACAGCAAATCAGACCAGCGCAGGATAAATGAGGATGATGGAGACATTTTCCGCAAAGCTGCTCTGCTGTTCTGAACGTTCACGTGGGTGGGGATCAGCTGTACACCGAGATGGATTGTCATCTATTCAAGGACTGTTAGGAACAACAGACCTTAACAGAGGACTGTTTTCTGACCAACAATGAGACCAGACAATAACAAGGAAACATATAACTGACTCATAATGTTCAAAAGGAAGTTTTTGGGGAGGAGAGAGGAAGAGACAAGCATGCTTCAGTAGCCTGGCAGGGGTGCGGTCTTCAGGAAAAAGACTCTTGAGCGCTAACTGCTCCAGATGGTGAAGGATCTGAGACAGACAGAGCACGTAGGGTTTATTTGATATGTGCTGGTTTATTTTTGCGTTTTTCCAGAGAGACCAAGCAAAGAGGCAGTGTTGTTGCCCGTTTATACTGCAAAGCGGTTACAACATGGAAGAGTTCTCAGTATGGCCGCTGTGGCAGTGGACTGGGGAGCTCCAGAGTCACTGTATGGGGTGCCCCACAAACCCAGAATACTGCATCACAGTAATATAAAAAATCTTTAGTATCAGGAGGAAGCAATGAGAAAAGGCTTTTTTTATTTCTGATTTAGTCAAATTCCAGATCCAGACCTACTTTTAAGTTATTTAATATATATAATAATATAATAATAAAATAATTCTGAAAATGTTGAGTGAAATAATTCTGAAATGTTTAGTTTAGCTCAGTGAACTTCTACCAGAAAGGAAAAGGAAAGCAAAGAGAGGGTGTTGCCACTTTGGTTTTTCTCTCTGTGAAGTTACTGTTGTGGGGGAAAAAACAAACAACAAAATCTTCTATAGCTTTTTTTGTTTTCCAGAAAAAGAATTATGTCTATGCAGAGAGATCGATCCAGTCTGTTTTTCAGTTGAAATGTACCCAGCAGTTCTCTGCATGCACCATATATCCCAGCAATTTATTACATGATGTGAAAGTCAGTCTCTCAGAAAATAAATAGCTTAGAGCCAGCAGTAGCCAAAGCTGAGGTGTCCTAAAATGAGCATTAATCTGGAAGGAAAAAGGTAACTAGCTGGAGACTTCAGAGCTGTGCTGCAGACACGTGTGTGGTTCCTAGAGAAGCACACGCTCAAGTTCTTGTGAAATACACCATTTAGCACTCACTGCTCTCCAGTCACATTCTTTCACTTCACTGTTTATATTTACTCACCTTTTTCTGCCTTCTGATCTCTGCCATAGCTTTATAATTTTCAGTTCGCTTCAGTAAGTGCAAACAGCGTGCGATCGGGTAAGACGTGGTCAGGAAAATGACAAGGAACATGGTGTCCTAGGCCAGGAGCTGCCCTGAGGAGCCAGGGAAGATTTAAATTATTTCAGTCATTGTCTTCCCTATACCCCTATGGTGCCCCATGCTGAGGACCATGAGAGGGAGCTGAGGCCTTTCCCTGTTACCGTATTACTAGATAGGAAACATCTCCCCTACCTGGGGACACAGGACTGGAAGGAGACACTCAAGTGTGACCCCTGCAATGGTGTGGGAGATATCCAATGACAAGGAGGTTCCTCAGAATGACAACTCCACATCCTCAGCCAAGGAAATGCTTCCTAATGTTCCCCAGGAAAAATAAGACCTCTAGTTAAAAAAAAAAAAAAAAAAAAGGCTTATTTATGATATACCACAGACAGACAAGAAGGGGGTCAGAGGTACCATGAATACAATGTCACCACAGTAGCAGAGGATTTACTGAATAAAACTTCCCAACCATTATAAACAGCAACCGTGTTCCATGCTATAGAAAAAAGCAAAGGAAAGGACACTTTTAAATGGAAGAAAAATTGCTTATTGCCCAGAAAACTGGTGATCAGTTTAATGCTGAGGATGCGAGCAGGACACATGGACTGGATACCTTAAAGAATGTAATGCCAGCCACGTCTTGGACCAACCGACTTCTCCTCTGATCCAAACACACCTGCTATGGAGAAGGGCAAGGGCAAGCTATCCCACGTGGCATGAAATAACCTGTCCCTTGCCTCAAGAAAGGGAGGGTGAAATAGGGTAACTATATAATGAAATGGTGCTCCATCTGTCTGTCTTTCCTCTCTTGCAGTGCAAGGTCTGTTGCCTTTACTCCATTGAAATTAGAAAACAAAGGTCTAGGTGCCAGTAGCATTAAAAATACGCTTCTCTCGCAAATTATAGGTTGCAGAGAAGCACGGGAAGTGGCTGCAGCACTTATTAAGGGTCTTTAGCCCTGTCAGTGACACCTATGCTCAGCCAACTGCAGCTGCCCCTTATCCTGGAAGAGCTGTTGAAGTCCTGTTCGTATTTACAGGCTTTCAGTAACAAAACTGCGCCCTGCGGTTGGGCATCAGCTGTGCGCCAGAGCTGCTCCTTCATGGCACGTCACCCTCCGTGGGGTGGTGGGGTTTCTGACCGGCCCTCTCCGTCACCCTTCTGAGCAGGGGTCAAGCTGTTGCCGAATCGCCACGTTTCTTCCCACAGATATGGATGAACAGACAAGGGTGGACATGTTGTTTTATAAATCCCAAACTGATTATTTTAATGACTGTGGAAACCTCGTGGGGGGTCCAGAACGTCACAGATGTGGCAGGAGCCCAGCAGCTGACTAAAAAGAGTCCTGGGGGACCCATTTATTCATGGACAGATGCATAAGCTAACAGACGTCCCATCACCCTTACTGGCATCACAAGTTGTAACTACGAGGAGTCAGGGTAAACCACTGCCGTATTCAGCTGTAATTTCCAGTCAATGCGAATCGTCCCCATTAAACTGAGAGTGCAGCTGATTATTTGAAACTCCACTTGAAAGTAAATATTGACATGGTTTAAAGGGATTAACTAAGACGACTGGATTCTTGTTAAAAACTTTTTGAGATAAAAAAGAGCCTTTTACAAAGTCTTCACAGTGTTTTGAGACATGATTTCCGGTGATAAAATGGAAAAAGGGGAAAACTTGTTCTAAAAGTATACGAAAATCTCATGTTCCTAAACACTTATCTTTAAATGACCAACTCTTAAAATAATAGCTCTCATAAAACCGCACATCAAGTGGCTCTGGGTGTGACTTATTAATGGACAGTAGATGATGTCACACTGGCAGCAAAGAGGTAAATAGACTAAACTTCCCAAGCTCATATTCTTTAGTGTTAGCAACGTGAATTTTAATTGCTTGGCCACTTCTACTTCTGCTAAGTGCAGATGATGCATTTTGCTTCTCCGCATCAGCCGCCCCATGTGTGTGATGGAAATAATACCTGTAACCTCAGCCACAGAAGAGTGGTATAGGCATGGATAGACCGATTGATTGATTGAGTGAGTGAGTGACTGAGTGATTGATCAGGGCCTTGCCGCATGGTCCCGCTCTCCAGCGGCAAGACCGAGTTGCCACCCCGGAGCCCACGGCTCAGCCAAAGCCAGGAGGTGGCTCTCCCCCGGCTGCGTGGTGGGATAACCCCCGTGGCAGCTCGGTGCCTGACCCCGCGCTTATCTCCCGCCGGAGCTGGAGCCTGCTGTTTCCCTACGGGCTGTCTGCGTGGGCATCGGCTTCGCCCAGGCGATGCAATAGCTGGAGCCGGGGAGAAATGGCATCCCTTGCGCTGCCTGGCCCCAGAGGCGTATGCAGCAAACCATAGCATGCACCGGTTGCTGGGGCTGGGGAAGAAGCCTGGGCTGTTAAAGAAAGAAAGCGGAGATAATAATAGATAGATATCAGGATTACGACAGTCTTTGAAATCAAAACAACCTCAAAAAAAGCTCCCAGTTTTCTCTCCGTGAAAATCCTGGAATTAAATCTTTGGCTTAATAAACTGTTTCTTTTAGCAAAGCAAATTTAAAAATGCCACAGTGATGAACAACGTAATAAAAAAAGCCATCATATTATTCTTGAATGAGGTTTAATAAAAATCAAATAAAAGCAATTATCTGAATTTTCAAGAGGATCACCTCTTCCTTCCCTGAGGTACGGAAGAGAATGAATTCAGGAAATCATTAGAATCAGAAACTGGCGCTACACAACAGAGCCAGTGTTTGCTGTACAAAGACAAACAGAAATCTCCTCCCAGGCTAACAGGCTCCTTGCTAAAGCTGTTGGAGTGGAAATTCCACCTATAGGTGAAGAAGGGTAATTAAAGAGGCACAAGAATTTCTTTGTAGTAGGGCTGGCTTTTCTACCCCAGAGCAGGCTTCGGCTTCCCAGGTATTCGTATTCTTCTTTACTGATACGGAAGGAAACTGGACGTCGCAATATCCAGGGCTGCCCACAGATCTCTGTAAGCAGGTACCTGTGAATTAACACCCATTAACACGTACCGCATCGCGCGTGCTGCTCTCGCTGCCGAGTGACTCCAGAGGCCCCGATGTACCATTTCCTTCTACCCCCGCCGCCGTTTAGCTTGACGGGGAGCGTACGCTTTTCTGCTGGGGAACGCACCTCGAGTGAAATCCAAATCTTTTGTGAGAATGTGTTAATTTCAACGGCATTTTCAAAGGCAGAGAGCAGAAATGCATTATTTCAACACTTTCATTTATTTTGATAAGAGGAAAGCATTTCATGCTGACTCATTTCAATTGCTTTTGTTTCCAATGTTATGGTATACTAAGTATTGCAATATTGATATTACTGCTTAATATTTTGATGACAAGCATGGTTTTTCAAATTTTCACATGAGATCTTCAACATGCCAGCATTTTTTCTTCAGATTCTGAATAAAAACAAATTCTGAAGTCGAAATCTTACCGTCAAACTATAATGTATAGCTAGATTAGACATATACCACTTGGCAGTCAGACTCAGAGCAACTCCACTGACTTCAGAGGAGTAGCTTTAGCTTGCAGCATTGTTCCAGGACAGCACAAGTATGTCTTCTGTGTTATCAAGCACTTGTGGATGGTAATAGACTATTTAAAAAGGGCAGATCTTACTCCACTTGACTGATATTCATAAATGCTCTGACCTCTGTGGAAGGAGGACAGCTGAAGTTGGATGCCACATTTGCCCCGTGAATGTCTCATGGCTTTGCTGTTCTCTTGGTCAGATCATTTAGGGCTCGACTCAGCCTTGCAGAACTGCATCCTTATATACCCCATATAATATAGTCACTTTTTCTATGAGCCTGAATCTTGCTCTGAAGTCAAACTCTCCATGGCTGATCTTTGGCAGCCCAACAATTAGCAGAACAGACGCTGATTTAAAATGTACCAACAATTTTTACTGACTTCAGTAAAAACAACTTAAAAAGAAAAATATAACAACGGAAAAATAAGGCACAAGGAGGTAGACAGAAAGGGGAAAAAGAGCCTCTGATCCTAATCTTGCAACAAATTGTATGTAAATGGTGCCTCAGGGAAGCCATTGGGCTGCACAAGTTTCCCTGTTGAGCATTTTGTAGAATTTGGGCCTTAACTTCATGTCACAAAAGCAGAGAAAACACACTGAAATGGAGGGAGGTTTGACTCTGCTCCCATTGATGCCCTGCGGGATTCATTGTTCAGCTTCCCTGAAAAGAAAGCAACAGCCTACTTGTTAGGCATGTTTTATAATACTTGGAATATAAGTACTGTTGGGCCAGACTGCCAGGTTTTTTGGCATACGTTTTCCCCAGAGAAATAGCTAAGTTCTTCAGTAGTCTCAACAGCAAAAAGACTGAGAAATGCAGGCTCTTCAAATTAAAACAGGAAAAATAATCTCACTACAGGTGTCTAAATATTACATGAATTACATGAATTCAGGTCTGGCAAGATGTGTCTTCCACATACCTATAAAATAGCAAAAAGACTGTTCATATATTTGAAAAAATCAGAGTCACTTCTCTTTACCCTTTCCTCCAGATCAATTTAAAACAAAATAGAAGGAATGTTTAATATCAGGCTAAGGGAAATTTTTTTATCACTCTCTTGCTTTTTTCCGTCTCCATCATTTCAGAGGCCAGTTGTTCTGCTTGTCTTTTTCCCACTCTGTAGGGCCAAAGTCTCCCTTCAGTCCCCGAGGACTGATTCTAAAATATCATACAAGGAGGCAACACTGAGGAGAGGATGGGCTGCATTAGCACAAATCACCCATAACTGAGATTTCTCACCTGTCAAAATGATAGAGTAGTACAGGCAGCATGAGAATTTGTACTTTCTCCTCACTAAGACTTCTTTTAGCAAAGGTGCCTTGTGATTTCAGGACTTTGATGAGGGTACCATTTACTCCACTGATCTAATCTTCAAGTCCTACCAAGCCAGACTAGGACATAACGTTGGAGGTGTCACCGGTAACCTCCGCACTCCCCATCACATGAGGTTATGGAGTCTGAACAGAAATAATTTTAGTTGCTAGCATCCATCTACAATTTTTATTCAGTATGTAAACGAAACCCATCAGTAGTAGCCATACAATGTACACTATACATGCTTCCAGATGCGTTTGGCTATTTTCCAGTTTTTTAAATGTAAGGTCTACATAGTAATAAGAGGTCTTAAAGCCACTTCTACATATTGGGACTATTTTGGCCCCTACCCATCAGGTAGGATCTAACTGCTGTAAGCCAGCTGCCAAAAGAAAAGAAAAAATTCCAGAAAGGAGATATGGAAAAGTAGCATTTGTAAATAGATTTTCATCAAATGTCAGGAAGATATTCATTCAAGTCAAACTTGCTGCATGAGCCTCTGTTTAAAACAAAACACACAAAAATGTAGACTCATTAGCAATAACAGGAAATCAAATGGCTGCTGTTTCAGCATGTATACTGGAAAAACGTGTATGTATAGAGATTGAATATAATAAAACCCTGCAGCTAAAGAAATGGCTTAAATGATTACTTTTCTGCTTTTAAATTTTCGAGGGCAAGGGAAAGTGGAACAAGTATAATTCTGCTTGGAATGACAGCCATATTATTCTTCTTTAAAAGAACAAGCACAGCAAACAAACAACTGTTAGTACACTTCCCTTTGTAGCCATGTATTGTGATACGGCAGCTAGGAAATAACCGCCCGGCGTTGGGTCAGGCTAGGGATGGATTTACGGGGCTGCGCCCGTTCTGCAACAGGAAAACTCCATAGGCTCTTTGTAGCAGGTTAGTAAGGATGACATGCTCAGGTGGTTTAAGTTCCATTTAAATGACGATGACTCAACGCAGGGATTTAAAATACTCAGACACTGTTGCCGACTTGTTGGAACAAGGCACTTGACAATGCAGTTTCCCTGTCAGGAACAGGTTCAGGTACGGGTTCTGGTCATGCATCTGCCCCTGATTTTGCAGTAAATCATGATGCCCAGATTTGCAAGAACATCTTCTGCTGCTGGGCGTTTGTGTTGCAAATATCCAGTAAAGGACACCTTCACTGCAGACAGGCTTGAAACAGCCATGGTTTGTAGATCCCCACAGTCCCTACTGGATAACCTGCTGTGTCAGTTCTTCTCGTGGGAGGATCTCAGAGCAACGAGTTCATTTCACAACCACCACCTCTGATGTATGTTGATATGCATATATTTCTATTTACTTAGATCTACTTGTATTTAACAACATTTATTCATATTTTTCATGCAGGCCAAAAGAATTGCACAGATATTTAATTTCTAAATAAACTGTTTGCAGATACTTTAATGTGCAAGCTATCAATCCGAGATCCTGTGGACATGATTTTTGGACAAGTTAACAGTGCAACTCTTCTTGCTAAGGAATGTGAAGGTACAGTCATCTGTACCAGCAAACTGCTTTTGCTAATCTGATGAACCAAAAGTGCTTTCATAAATTAAGCACTGACCAGAGAGATGCTTCACAAATTAAAGTGCTTGCAATGGAGCAGTAAAGAGAGAGCGTGACTAGCACTAAAATACCTACGTTGCCTTCTTCCATTGGTCTTCTAGGGGACTGTGGTCATTTCACCTTTTGATGATACAGTTCTCCCACTTGTGAAATGGAGATGCTGCTACTGACCTCGCTGGTAAAAAGGTCTTTGAAACGTACTGGAAAAGCACCAGTGACATTTAGGGGAGATGAAGAGAACAGGTCCATGTTTGCACCAGGCCTGGCGTCACTGGCGTTGCAGCTCATGGCCGGAGTATGAGATACCAAAAGGACATACGTGAATAATATTAGCAGATATTATAAATACCTTCAATTCACTTGTCCTTTAAAAAATCCCTAGGGCCCAGACGAATCAATTTTTCTCCTTGTCACTTGTAAATCTTCCCCAAATGGAAGTATTAGGTTTTTCCTGCCTATGCAAATGTATTTGGGCAGCATGTGAAGGAGTATCAGATCCAAGGGACCTTACTGGATTGCAGGCTTACTCGGCTTGGGGTAGTCCTGATGCTGGAAGCAAGTGTTTATCATACAAGTTACCACTAGACATAAACATCCGAAAGACCTTTGGTCCGGCATTAACGCGAGTTAAAGCTCTAACTTAGCCTCACAATGCTGCTGTACAACAAAGACAAGCTGAAATAAATTCCCTACAGACGCACAGAAAATGTGCTCCAGCTGTAACCCAACTCGCCCGCTTTCCATTCATGCCTACAAAGCCCATATTCTATGGTTTTACACGTCCACCATCCATTATCTGAAGAGCAGATGAATTTACTGAAAAATTAAAGGAAATTAATAAAACAGAACACTGTTTTAGCAATACTTCTCTTTTCCCAGGAAGACTGCATCTGTGTGAAATCCTCTGTACCCCTACAAGTTTCTCAATTAATTAAAAAACATGTTACTGCAAGTGGAAAATTTTAAAATGACACCTTACCATCTTTCATCCCTATCAAGCATGAGTACAGGCATTCTTATTAACGCAGGGAATAAAAACTTTGAAAATATGTCTACTGTTAGAAACAAAGTAGAAAATAGTCTCTGTTCCAGACAGCTTCTCTTGTTTGATTGAATCCCACCAATTAAAAGCTGATTTTTAAATAATTTTATACCAGATTTGATAATTTTTTATCACATAGCTACATTTTTTCTTTATTTTAGCTTTAAAATTCAAAGAAGTTTTTTTTTTTAAAAAAAAAGCACCTGAACCTTATGAAACTTGTTTAGAGCATCGGGAAAAATACGTTATTTCAATTTCACTGTAGTTTTAGTAATTTCTTTCCCTTATGTTCTAAGTGCAGAAACATTTATTAGTCCTATTCTCAGAGGTAGGGGTTTGGACATTTGGGGGAAAAAAGGATTGTTTTGTTTAGGTTGGGTTTTATTTTTTTTAAGAGAGAAAACAATTGGCAGATTGTATATTCAAAAATAAATTTAAAAAAAAAAACAAACAAAAAAAAGAAGAGTTCCTGGCAACTCCTCCAGCCCAGGAAGCATTAAAGAGAGAACTAATTATTGCCCCAGCTGTGGCTGAGTAGCCAATTTGAAACAGCTTTACTAAAAGCCCACCCGAAGGTTGCAGCTGGG